>NW_023618447.1:50000-99780 GCF_015220745.1 Sebastes umbrosus | reverse complement strand
CTCCGGGGTATCTTCATCATCTTCAGGGTATCTTCATCATCTCCAGGGTATCTTCATCATCTCCAGGGTATCTTCATCATCTCCAGGGTATCTTCATCATCTCCAGGGTATCTTCATCATCTTCAGGGTATCTTCATCATCTCCGGGTTATCTTCATCATCCTCCGGGGTATCTTCATCATCTTCAGGGTATCTTCATCATCTCCAGGGTATCTTCATCATCTCCAGGGTATCTTCATCATCTTCAGGGTATCTTCATCATCTCCGGGGTATCTTCATCATCTCCGGGGTATCTTCATCATCTACAGGGTATCTTCATCATCTCCAGGGTATCTTCATCATCTCCGGGGTATCTTCATCATCTCCAGGGTATCTTTCATCATCTCCAGGGTATCTTCATCATCTCCAGGGTATCTTCTGGTTATCTGGCTTCACTAACTCTAACAACAGAGATCTTCACTAAACTGAACTATGAAGCTGGTTATCAACTCAGTAAGTCAACCAGAGTTTCTCTGTCTGGTTATGAGCACGTTCACATGAACGAGGAGTGTTTACAGCATCTGACCAATCACAGACATGAACAAGGACTACTGACCAATCACAGACACGAACAAGACTACTGACCAATCACAGACATGGAACAAGTCTACTGACCAATCACAGACATGAACAAGACTACTGACCAATCACAGACATGAACAAGACTACTGACCAATCACAGACATGAACAAGACTACTGACCAATCACAGACACGAACAAGACTACTGGACCAATCACAGACATGAACAAGACTACTGACCAATCACAGACATGAACAAGACTACTGACCAATCACAGACATGAACAAGTCTACTGACCAATCACAGACATGAACAAGTCTACTGACCAATCACAGACATGAAACAAGACTACTGACCAATCACAGACATGAACAAGAACTACTGACCAATCACAGACATGAACAAGGACTACTGACCAATCACAGACACGAACAAGACTACTGACCAATCACAGACATGAACAAGACTACTGACCAATCACAGACACGAACACGACTACTGACCAATCACAGACATGAACAAGACTACTGACCACTCACAGACACGAACAAGGACTACTGACCAATCACAGACCACGAACAAGACTACTGACCAATCACAGACACGAACAAGACTACTGACCAATCACAGACACGAACAAGACTACTGACCAATCACAGACACGAACAAGACTACTGACAGACAGACAGGCACATTATACAAAGAGTAAACTATATTAGACAGATATGAAGGAGTTAACTCTGAGTCCAGACTAACAGCTGAAGCTGCTAAATGCAGAAGAACAGATGACTAGATTACACTTCTTTTGACTCTGTGAGTATCAGGTGAGTATTTAAACCTCCTTCCAGCGTCCTCCTCTCTGACGGTGTGAAACGGACTCAAGAGCAAGTAAAAATAAATAAATATAAAATCATAATTCAAAGCGGTAAACACCCCAGCATCCAGCCAGCTGTCCTTCCTCATCTGTCAGTTTAAACTGAGTTGTGTTTAGTCTGGATTATGACTGTAATGATATTATCATACATCACCGCACTGAGCTCTGATTGGTCAGTAGGCGATGAGTTGATCTCTGATCTGGAACATAACCTGCTCCGGAGCAGGTTGGCCGTTCAGCATCAGTTACCACCATGGAGATCTACCCCGGTAAGAAGTGAACCAGCTTCGTAGGACGGAAACCCAGAGTTAACCCTGAAGTTACCTCGATAACGCCACATCCTGCTTCGTAGTACAGACCTCTGCTGACGACAAGTGAGCTGTGATGTCATCACCCTTTTGGTTAATGGCTTCCTGTTTCCTGTTTCCTGTTTCCAGGAAGAAGGAAGCAGCAGGAGGATCGTGTGTCCTCTTGACCCCAAACAGTGAGTCAGCAAATCAATCACATTATTGATCTGATCATCCGTGACCTCACTGTGACCTCACGGTGACCTCACCAGTGACTTCCTGTTTGTTTGACCTTTCAGCACCGTGAGTGAAGACAAGCTGGACAAACACCTGAAGAGATGCAAGCCAGAGACAAACCCAAACCTGTGAGTGTCCTCACCTCAACACCGTCAGTCAGTGTTTCTGCTGTTCATCATTATTATCATTATGATAATGATGATGATGATGTCATTGTTATTATTATATTATTAATAACATGTTTCAGTAGCAGGAGGAAGGAGACGTAAGAGACGTGTGATAAATGTCTTTGACATAATGCAGGTTTATTATGTGGAGAACATAAACGCTGGATCAGCTGACAGAGAGACGCTCCAACAGGTAACATCTCCCCTGCTGAGGATTCACAACAACAACAATAATAACAATAATAATAATGATAATCCTGTTGTGTGTGTGTCAGGTGAGTCTGTGTGAGCGCAGCCGGGCCGAGTTACAATCTCTGTTGGACAAACTGAAGACAGCCGCCACTGGTGAGGTTCTACTGACGTTATGAAATAATGTTGTTGTTGTTGTTGTTGTCAATGTTGTTGATGTCAATGTTGTTGTCGTTGTTGTTGATGTTGTTGTTGTCAATGTTGTTGTTGTTGTTGTTGTTGTAGGACTGCAGTGTGACATGGAGGACAGTGTTCTGTCCCATCCAGTCCTCCAGGAGGAACTCAACAACCCAAAGAATGGAGACTCCGCCCACAAACACCTGAAGCAACAGGTACAAAAACAACCTGACCTGAAACCTCCATGAATGAAATGATAGTTGCTGTAGTAACTGAGCTTGAACTGAATCAAATGAAAACTAGTCCGACTAACCGAGATAAGCCTGGACCGGGCCCCCGGTGAACACACCTCTTTATCATTTCACCATTCTGTGCCTCCTTGTCTCCTCGTTTCCTCGCCTCCTCGTTTCCTTGTCTCCTCGTTTCCTCGTCTCCCCGTCTATTATTATATCAGTAAGAATTCTAATTTGCTGTAATTCATGTTGTCATATCGATAGACAGGAGTGTGCTGTGTTTAGGATAATACTCATCCATCCATCTTCTTCTTCTTCTCCGGGGTTGGGTCGGGGGGGCAGCAGGTTCAGGTCCTGGGGGTCCCTGTTGGTTGGTTTCAGGCGGTCTGTGCCTTCGGTGTTCCTCTCTCTCTATCTCACCTGTCAGGTGTGTCCAGTCCTCTCTCTTAGGTCACCTGGAGGCGCTGGGGCTCCTGGGAAGGGGGCGGTGCTTCGTGGAGTTTGGAGCAGGTCGGGGGAAACTGTCTCACTGGATCCATGAAGCCCTGAAGACCCGAGACCACCTGGAGACCTGCGATGACCTGCAGCTGCTGCTGGTGGAGCGCTGCAGCACCCGCTTCAAGGCAGGACAAACCTCATAACTCCAGACTCTTACAGCAGCAGTTACGTTTACAAACCAGCAGAGGGCGCCAAGATCCAGTTTAAACCCCAAACAGCTTTTATAGTTTTAACCTGTTGGAGTGAATCATTCATGTTTTATACTGCAAATCAGGTCTGACCTGTTCTGTTCTGCTCTGTCTGTTCTGTCTGTTCTGCTCTGTTCTGCTCTGTCTGTTCTGGTCTGTTCTGTTCTGTCTGTTCTGGTCTGTTCTGCTCTGTCTGTTCTGTCTGTTCTGGTCTGTTCTGTTCTGTTCTGCTCTGTCTGTTCTGTCTGTTCTGGTCTGTTCTGCTCTGTCTGTTCTGTCTGTTCTGGTCTGTTCTGTTCTGTCTGCTCTGTCTGCTCTGTTCTGTCTGCTCTGTCTGTTCTGTCTGTTCTGTCTGTTCTGTCTGCTCTGTCTGCTCTGTCTGTTCTGTCTGTTCTGTTCTGGTCTGTTCTGGTCTGTTCTGTCTGTTCTGGTCTGTTCTGTTCTGTCTGTTCTGGTCTGTTCTGTTCTGTTCTGTTCTGTTCTGGTCTGTTCTGTTCTGGTCTGTTCTGGTCTGTTCTGTCTGTTCTGGTCTGTTCTGTTCTGTCTGTTCTGTCTGTTCTGTCTGTTCTGGTCTGTTCTGCTCTGTCTGTTCTGTCTGTTCTGGTCTGTTCTGTTCTGTCTGCTCTGTCTGCTCTGTTCTGTCTGCTCTGTCTGTTCTGTCTGTTCTGTCTGTTCTGTCTGCTCTGTCTGCTCTGTCTGTTCTGTCTGTTCTGTTCTGGTCTGTTCTGTCTGTTCTGGTCTGTTCTGTTCTGTCTGTTCTGGTCTGTTCTGTTCTGTCTGTTCTGGTCTGTTCTGTTCTGTTCTGCTCTGTCTGTTCTGGTCTGTTCTGTTCTGTCTGTTCTGTTCTGCTCTGTCTGTTCTGTCTGTTCTGGTCTGTTCTGGTCTGTTCTGCTCTGTCTGTTCTGTCTGGTCTGTCTGTTCTGTTCTGTTCTGCTCTGTCTGTTCTGTCTGGTCTGTCTGTTCTGTTCTGTTCTGCTCTGTCTGTTCTGTTCTGTTCTGTCTGGTCTGTCTGTTCTGTTCTGTTCTGCTCTGTCTGTTCTGTTCTGTCTGTTCTGGTCTGTTCTGTTCTGTCTGTTCTGGTCTGTTCTGTTCTGTCTGTTCTGGTCTGTTCTGTTCTGTTCTGCTCTGTCTGTTCTGGTCTGTTCTGTTCTGTCTGCTCTGTCTGTTCTGTTCTGTTCTGCTCTGTCTGTTCTGTCTGTTCTGGTCTGTTCTGGTCTGTTCTGCTCTGTCTGTTCTGTCTGGTCTGTCTGTTCTGTTCTGTTCTGCTCTGTCTGTTCTGTCTGGTCTGTCTGTTCTGTTCTGTTCTGCTCTGTCTGTTCTGTTCTGTTCTGTCTGGTCTGTCTGTTCTGTTCTGTTCTGCTCTGTCTGTTCTGTTCTGTCTGGTCTGTCTGTTCTGTTCTGTCTGGTCTGTTCTGTTCTGTTCTGTTCTGTTCTGTTCTGGTCTGTTCTGTCTGTTCTGTTCTGTTCTGCTCTGTTCTGTTCTGGTCTGTTCTGTTCTGTTCTGTCTGTTCTGCTCTGTCTGTTCTGCTCTGTTCTGCTCTGTCTGTTCTGCTCTGTCTGTTCTGGTCTGTTCTGCTCTGTCTGTTCTGTCTGTTCTGCTCTGTTCTGCTCTGTCTGTTCTGGTCTGTTCTGTTCTGTCTGTTCTGTCTGTTCTGCTCTGTTCTGCTCTGTCTGGTCTGTTCTGTTCTGTTCTGTCTGTTCTGGTCTGTTCTGGTCTGTTCTGCTCTGTCTGTTCTGGTCTGTTCTGCTCTGTCTGTTCTGTCTGTTCTGCTCTGTCTGTTCTGTCTGTTCTGGTCTGTTCTGTTCTGGTCTGTTCTGCTCTGTCTGTTCTGTCTGCTCTGTCTGTTCTGTCTGTTCTGTTCCAGGTGGATGGGAAACATCAGGATATTGGAGTTCAGTTCGAGAGGCTGCAGGTCGACATTCAACATCTGGATTTAAGTAAGAAACGAACATCTGGAGACTCTGGTGGTTTAGTTCTGTTTGAGTTCTGGTTTGAGTGTTCTGACTCGGTGGTGTTTCCAGGTAAAGTCCAGCTGCTCAGACAGAAGAAGCTCCCGTTGGTTGGAGTTGGAAAACACCTGTGTGGAGCAGCGACAGGTGAGAGCAGTCCTGATCTCTGATTGGTTGAACACAGCAGTTCTCAGACTCAGCTGGTCTCTTCTCTCTCTGGTCTCAGATCTGGCTCTGCGCTGTCTGTTGGAAACACCAGGACCCAGAGAGCCGGCTGAACCGCCACGGAAACGCCTCAGAACCTCAGAACCAGCTGATCCAGAATCAGCTGATTCAGCAACACTGCCAGGCCCTGGTCCTGATCCAGGCCCTGGTCCTGACCCAGGCCCTGGTCCTGACCCAGACTCTGGTCCTGATCCAGACTCTGGTCCTGATCCAGACCCTGGTCCTGATCCAGACCCTGGTCCTGGTCCGGTGCTGGGCCTGGCAGTGGCGCTATGCTGCCACCATCGCTGTGAGTGGCGTCATTACGTCGGGCAGCAGTTCTTCCTGCAGCGAGGACTCGGAGCTGCAGAGTTCTCAGCTTTCTGTCGGATGTCCAGCTGGGCCACATGTGGACTCAGACCGACCAATCGGGACCGTCCATCTCAGGATCCGACCAATCAGAGAGGAGACGATGAAGAGCACGAACCGGTGGAGGAGACGGACGCTGTGAGCGGGTAAATATTTGACCTCTGACCCCGTCAGTGCAGAAGTTTAAACCACTTCATCAGTTTTTAAAATGACGTGTTCCCGACGTGTTCCCGACGTGTTCCCGACGTGTTCCCGGCGTGTTCCCGACGTGTTCCCGACGTGTTCCCGGCGTGTTCCCGACGTGTTCCCGACGTGTTCCCGGCGTGTTCCCGGCGTGTTCCCGGCGTGTTCCCGGCATGTTCCCGACGTGTTCCCGACGTGTTCCCGGCGTGTTCCCGACGTGTTCCCGGCTTGTTCCCGACGTGTTCCCGGCGTGTTCCCGGCGTGTTCCCGACGTGTTCCCGGCTTGTTCCCGACGTGTTCCCGACGTGTTCCCGGCTTGTTCCCGACGTGTTCCCGACGTGTTCCCGGCTTGTTCCCGACGTGTTCCCGACGTGTTCCCGCCGTGTTCCCGGCTTGTTCCCGACGTGTTCCCGACGTGTTCCCGACGTGTTCCCGGCTTGTTCCCGGCGTGTTCCCGGCGTGTTCCCGACGTGTTCCCGGCTTGTTCCCGACGTGTTCCCGATGTGTTCCCGACGTGTTCCCGGCTTGTTCCCGACGTGTTCCCGGCTTGTTCCCGACGTGTTCCCGGCGTGTTCCCGGCGTGTTCCTGACGTGTTCCCGACGTGTTCCCGGCTTGTTCCCGACGTGTTCCCGACGTGTTCCCGACGTGTTTCCGACATGTTCCTGACGTGTTCCCGACGTGTTCGCAACGTGTTCCTGACGTGTTTCCGACGTGTTCCTGACGTGTTCTTCTTCTCTCAGGTTTCTGTCGGCGGATGAACGCGAGCAGGTCGGTCGTCTCTGTAAACGTCTGATCGATGGCGGCAGACTCGACTTCCTGAAGACAAAAGGATTGGACAGCAAACTGACTCGTTACGTCAGTAGTCAGGTGACTCTGGAGAACGTCCTGCTGACCGCCGTCCCACCGTCTCTGTCCCCGAGGTCAAACTGAGACTCAGAGACTACAGACCACAGACCAACTACAGACCAACTACAGACCACTACAGACTGACTACAGACCACAGACCAACTACAGACCAACTACAGACCACTACAGACTGACTACAGACAGACTACAGACAGACTACAGACTGACTACAGACTGACTACTGACTGACTACAGACTGACTACAGACAGACTACAGACTGACTACTGACTGACTACAGACTGACTACAGACAGACTACAGACAGACTACAGACGATACAGAAATCACACATACTCAACGTGAGTTTCTACAAAAGTATTTTTATTTGGAGTTAAAATGTGTTGAAATGTTAAGTAAAGTTTCTATTAAAGCGTTTTCACTTGTTTCTGTTTCTGATTTAAACCTTCATTTCATAGCTTCATTTCATAGCTTCATAAAGAACACTGTTTGTGTTTCAGTCTGCAGAAATGAATAAATGATTTACAGTCTAAAATCACACGACACAAACAGGAAAACAAAAACACTACTGAAACATTCTGTTAGTCAAGTTTTATAAACTGTCAGCAGATTCCAGCCCCCAGAAACAGAAATATAAATGTGAATATATATATAAATACATAAATATATGAACGAGTCTTTGATGTGAATCTTTTTCTTCACTGGTTTTAAAACGTGTAGCTGAGTTCTGAAAAGAAAAAGCCCAGAAGAAGAAATGCAGAGCGACAGATTACTTTAGTTTGATGAGTCGTCGTTCGGCTCTGAAACAGAAACACATCAAATTATCACTTTCAATAAATACTTTTACTAAAAATATTACAACATATTTTTAGTAAAAGCCAACCAGGAGACAAACCTGCAGGAATTATTCCAGTGTGCCTAGAAGCACAAAGCAAAGCCGGTCTAACACTGGTCTATTATTCAACGGGCTTCATTTTATTCTTCATCTTCCGCCAAACTTTGCCTCGCTACTCGTCCCGCAGCGTTGCCAACACCTGTACAAAAAGTACATCAAAACGTGCGCAAGGATCGGGAATCGTGTGCTATGACCTGACTATGACCTATGACCTGAGATTCACGCAGCGGTTTCCGAAAAAAAAGTGTTTTTGCGCGATTTTTTGCTCGATTGGAATGCATCGAAAATCGACGTGAAGACAGTTAAAAAACGCTCCTCTTTGAGGACATGATTAAAAGTTTAAACGGGTCATGAGTCTTTGGACTTTATTTTGCCAAATGGTCATTTTGATAGCTGGCACGGTTTTCATGAAATCGCAGTTTACGTTTTGTGACATTTTCAGACGGTTTCAGATGTTATAATGGGTGTGTGTTGCGTGGGTCGTTCAGGGCTAGAGCTCGTGATGTCAGAGCTAGAGTGGAGCACAGCTTAAAAATCTTTTGAAAATGATCCGAACAAATTGCTCCCTAGGCCACAACGTCCACTCCTCATACACAATTAATACATCAAAACGTAGGTAATTTTGTGCCGGTCGCAGTCATGTAGCTATGGAATCAGTCGGACTTACACATTTGGTGACACATGCCTGAACGTGAGAGCAACTCCAGGCTAGGCTCCCATAGATGCCCATATTAAATTTCACAGAGAAACACACACACACACACACACACACACACACACACACACACACACTCTATTTACTGTATCACGTCATATCAGTGAGCCAACATGCTCTAAACCAGGCTTCAATGGATCAGGGCCATAATTAATGTTATTGATTACACCTGTGATTAAAAGCCCCCAACTCTCAATGTATGATAACAGGAAACTAGGGATTCAACTACTTTTCAAAATAAAAGCCCTCAACTCTTACTATATGATAACAGGAAAGTAAACGGCCTTACGGCCCCCCAATCACCATGGCAACCAGTGATGGAATGATCGGGAATGGTGTGCTATGGCTTTTCTAAGAGATTCGCGTAGCAGCTCCTGAAAAAATCGCACGAAAGCGCGATTTGTTTGCTCCATAGGAATGAATGGCAAATTGATGTGAAGAGAGCTCAAAAACACTCCTCTTTAGGGCCATACAGAGTCGCCATACTTTAACGTAGAAAAATGATTCAAAGTTTAAACGGGTCACGAGACTTGGGACTTCATTGGGCCTATCATCCCCCTTCTTATAACCTCACTATGGTCCTCAGACCCCCCCCAGCACCAGGCACACTGGTCAAAATTTCTTGCGAAATTTTCTAGTTATTATTATTATTATTATTATTATTAGCATTAGCATTATTATTAGCATTAGCATTAGCATTATTATTCATGTTACATGTTATTATTACAAACTGAAGGGCTGGAGTTGTTTACCAGGCAGGGAGGCACTAATGAAAGATGCTATTCAGGTGCATTGTGGGAAACGTAGGATCCATTGTTTTTGGTCTAAAAGTCACGATATCGTAATCTGTGTTTCACAACGACGACGACGACGACGACGAAGAGACTCACTGGAGGAATGATTTAAGAACCTTGAAGTTAGAACATAATAATTATAAATAACTGACCTTTTACAATATGTTGGAGTTCGGCTGTAGACGTGTTAATCAGGTAAAATAGTGGTTCTTTGTGTATGATGTTAATTATGTTGGTTAATGTTGTAGTTATTGTTGTTAATCAGGTAAAATAGTGACAGCGTTAATAAACAGTGTTGATACTAACGGTTGACACAGTGCATGTTGAGCACAGCGTACGCTCTCTTTCTGGCTTCTTGGATGTAAAACTGCATGAACTCTCGTCCAAACATCTCTCTGTCCTCTTCATCGTCCTCAGTCTTCATCTCACTGCAGGGCAGCGTCACATCCAGGGTCAGAGGGTTGTCCCGGAAATTCACAAACCTGCTTCGACAGAAAGACAAAACGTGTTCAGTCTGAGAGACGACTGCTGGCTTTAACTGTGATGGACGGGACACGTCTCAAAGGTTACAGATGGTAATGTTATCTGATTCTGTGTTTGTGGACAGACAGACTGACCTGAGGTTGGACATGTCCTCCATCAGTGGGGGGATGTCTCTGAGTCTGTTGCAGCTTAGGACCAGCGTGTCCAGACTCTTCATCCTGCTGATGCTGTCTGGAAGTTTCTCCAGTTGGTTTCTCTGCAGCCACAGAGTGTGCAGCGTCTCCATCCTGAGGACGAACACCAACCAGTGTTTATTGGCTGATGGCAGAAGGGGGCAGGGCTCAGGGGATTCCTTTACTCACCTGTGTATGTCTTCAGGTAAGTGCTGCAGTTGGTTTCCTCCCATGTCGAGCCACTCGAGCGCCGGCAGTCCAACCACACAGTCCGGCACGCAGGTGAAGTCGTTCATGGACAGATCCAGGTGCTGCAGCTTCTTCAACTTCCTCAACTGAGGCTCAGAAAACAGACCTCAGATCAGCTGGATCAAAGTTGATCATGAATACAGGTCTACAGGACCTGGTTCAGGAAGTTGGCTTAGGTTTATATTCATTTCTGATTTGGAATTTGGTTTAGGTCTACAATCATACCTTATAGAAAAAAACGTTTGGTTTGTGTTCACACCTACTCTGGAACCTGACTGAGGTAGTGGTTTGTACCTGGTCTGGTAGCTGGTTCAGGTCCCGGTTCATGGCCAACTCCAGTCTCTCCAGACTCTCACAGCAGCTCAGCTCTTCAGGAACAAACTGGATTCTGTTGTAGCTCAGCAGGAGCTCTCTGAGCTGAGTCAGCTTCCCTGAGACCAGAACCAGGACACAAAGGACTCGGCACATTGAGACAGAACTGTACTAGAGGACATGCAACAGGTCTACAACCCTCAAATCCACGTTACTGTAAGAATAAAATTATGTTTTTTTTATTTTCAGTAGAAGTGGGGGACATACTGACCGATCTGTTGGGGGATTTCGGTGACCCCATTGCGGGACAGATCGAGAACTAAAAGGTTCTGGAAGCTAGAGATGAAGTGAGGGATCTTCTGCAGTCCGGTCCGGTGAATCTGCCACTCCTGGACCTGACTGAGCTGGACCAGACAGCCCGGCAACAACTGGCGGAGGGAGAGAAAAATAAAGATATGACCACGAGAGAATCAACTGACAGTAGATATCACCAGGTAGCTTCAAGTCCACCATTACAGTCCACTTCATTGGGGGTCGTTACCTTCCACTCCTCCTGTTCGATTCGGAGGATGAGTCGTCCATCTTCTGTCTGCAGCTTCTGCTTCAGCCGA
Source organism: Sebastes umbrosus (assembly GCF_015220745.1). Classification (NCBI taxonomy): domain Eukaryota; kingdom Metazoa; phylum Chordata; class Actinopteri; order Perciformes; family Sebastidae; genus Sebastes; species Sebastes umbrosus. Next base: position 88,567 of record NW_023618447.1, on the reverse strand, counting down.
GCCAGAACCGCCCGGTCCTCCCAAACACCAACACTCAGTCTGAACCAGGGACATGAACCACATGAAACAATACAGACCAGGACTCAGTCTGAACCAAGGACATGAACCACATGAAACAATACAGACCAGGACTCAGTCTGAACCAAGGACATGGACCACATGAAACAATACAGACCAGGACTCAGTCTGAACCAGGGACATGAACCACATGAAACAATACAGACCAGGACTCAGTCTGAACCAAGGACATGAACCACATGAAACAATACAGACCAGGACTCAGTCTGAACCAGGGACATGAACCACATGAAACAATACAGACCAGGACTCAGTCTGAACCAAGGACATGAACCACATGAAACAATACAGACCAGGACTCAGTCTGAACCAGGGACATGAACCACATGAAACAATACAGACCAGGACTCAGTCTGAACCAAGGACATGAACCACATGAAACAATACAGACCAGGACTCAGTCTGAACCAAGGACATGAACCACATGAAACAATACAGACCAGGACTCAGTCTGAACCAGGGACATGAAGGTCATGAGACATTACAGATGTTGGGACTCACCACTGAAAGTGGAAGCAGAGCCATTTTGACTGAGTTTCCCAGCATCCTTCAGTCTTCACACCACATCTTTAATATTTAACAACCAGACCTGCGTCACCAGCATTATTGGTGCCCCGTGTGAGGCGTATTATTGTTTATTGTACAAAATTAAGATTCAGCACAATTTTTGGTCCAGACCAAAACTCTTATCTAATTCCACTTATAAACTAGCCAAAAATATTGATGTTAATGTCTTATAAACAAGTGCAGTGCTGTGAGAATTGATTTCTTAAAATTCAGCTAAAGCAACTTGAGATTGGATTATTGATAACACTTTAAACCCTCATAGTGTTACTTTAAGAACTTGCTATTGCTGCTAGCCATTCAAGTTAAACCTATACTCTGTAGGGATTGTAAGAGTTTTGGTTCAGCATTCAGAAACCAGGTATTGAGTGTAACCTAGTCATTCAAGTGCTCCTTTAGTTAAGACCGGCCCTGTGCAACAACAGAGCTTGTACCTGGCTGTTACTGTTGTGCATTCCAGACGGAGTTGACGTGAACCACATAAAACAATACAGACTAGACGGAGGAGGCGGAGTCTGACCTGCCAGTGGCCCCGCACCTGGTCTTCCTCCTCGTGTGCTCCTCTTCCTCCTTCTGGACCCTCTTGATCCTCGTCTCCCACAGAGCTTTGATGGAGCTCACCGAGCCGCATGCCGCCACGCCCACCATGATGACCACTTCCTGTCAGCCGTGATGTCACAGCACACAGGTGTACAGGTAGGATGACCTCTGACCTCTGACCTGCAGCCACTTCCTCCCTCTGAGCATCCTTTTTGGATAATTAACGGGTCAGGTTCGTAAGTGATGTAATATTATATTCATGTCGTAGTAGAGTAAATATTCAAGTATAATATTAATTTTAAGTTCTAAACATTTGTATCTCTACATACATTAAACCTTTACTGCTAGTAAGAAACAATAAAATAAAAAACATTATAAAATTGAATGGTTAAAGTTGTTCATTATTTTATATCAACATATTATCACAATACGTTCAGTTCAATTTGATTGTACATTTATTTATTTAAATTTAAGGATAAACTCTTTTTAATGTTTTGATGAAGTACATGCAGTACTCTGATGTTTTACTTCTATCTGACTTCCTGTTCAGATCTCTGACTTTAAATAGTTTATAACTTATTTTTAGTTTGTTCTATTTTCACCTGATTCTGAGTTCAACAGCTGAACACACAGTTCTAAAGTATCTGTAAAGCTCCTACAGCAGTACTGCAGTAGTACTGCTGTAGTACTGCTGTAGTACTGCTGAGTAATGTGGTAGTCTCTGTGTAGTACAGTAGTAGTATTGTCGGTAGTATTGTGCCTGTTCTCACCTTGTGTGAGCGCAGCAGCCGTCCTCCATGCTGCGTCTCTTTAGCTGAAATCTGACCTCAGATCTGCAGGATAATTTTAGCCTCCAGGTCACATGACCCCACTGACACAATAAGCAGTCACGACACAATACGCAGTCACATGACACAATACGCAGTCACATGACACAATACGCAGTCACATGACACAATACGCAGTCACATGACACAATACGCAGTCATACATCAATACATGTTTATCTGTTTAATAATGATTTATTTGAAGTATTTAAAAACACTTCCTGTATCTGTGACCTCATGACCTCCTGCTGTGACATCACAAAGCTGGGGTCTTGGTGACTTGGGGTCTTGGGTTATGAAGGATGCTCAGTGTAACTAGAGCTGCGTTTCTATTGGCTCAGTTTCGGCGAGTGCAGATCAGATTTTAGGGGCCAGGTGTTGTGACGCGTTGATGCGTGACCTCTCCTCGTCCGTGAAGCTCCCTCTGGAAATATAAATGGCTCATTCTACCCCAAAGGAAACAACGATCTACGGGACGAACAAAAACAGGATTGAAAGACCGAGTTGCAGAACATAAAAGCGTCATCCGTACAAGGAATGTTGATTATGATGTGGCATTACATGATGAGCAAACAGGACACACTGGAAGACAAAGTGTTAGAACATCGGAGGAGGCGAGACGACTCCAACCAGAGACATTCTGGATACCACGGCCTCAACGATGACATCGACTCTCATCCTGTTCTGTGAATTATCACTTCAGCAACAATATAAAACATGTATTTTATTATAATGAACGATTGAAGGTGATTCGTTGATCATTTTTAGTTTGTAGCCATGAACAGAAATATTTATGAAATATCACTTCAGGGGGTAGGGATGCACCGATACCACTTTGTTCAGACTGAGTACAAGTACTTACATTTGGGTACTACCGATACCGAGTACCGTACGAGTACCGATACGAGTACCGATACGAGTACTTCTCTGTGCCAAAAGACCCTCGTTAACAGCCAGCTGGAGGGTGTGAGCGACACACGGCAGGCTGGGGAGTCCCGCATACGAGGCGGTGCGCCGCCACCGGCTCTAGGTCGGCTTGGAAAGGCTCGAGGTGCAGGTGCTTCCCGGGGCGGACTGTCATCAGTGCGTCCCAACCGCGTCGTGCCCCCAGAGCGTGGCTCGGCCCACGTAAAAGGCGCCAGGGGACTGTGGCGATGTCGGCAACCCACCCGACCCGTCTTGAAACACGGACCCAGGAGTCTAACGCACGCGCGAGTCAGAGGGTGCAAGCAAAACCCTGTGGCGCAATGAAAGTGAGGGCCGGCCCAGCGGGGTCGGGCGCACCACCGGCCCGTCTCGCCTACACCGCCGGGGAGGTGGAGCGTGAGGACCCGAAAGATGGTGACAAGAGGTTAACGTCACGCTGCCGTGAAGTGGTATCGGTGCTGTTGTATTGGAGCTTTTTTGCGAATACGAGTACATGAGCACAGTATTGGACCCGGTACCGGTACCCGATACCGGTACCGGTACCCGATACCGGTACCGGTACCAGTGCATCCCGACCAGGAACAATATAAAACATGTATTTTATTATAATGAACTATTGAAGGGTGAAATCATTTTGTAGATAATGTGTTTATAGACGATCCACCTTGACGTAGTCGTCACATTAATATCATATTTATCTTCCGCTCATCTCCTCTTTTCCTCCTCTCTACTGATGATGATGTCACTGCCTGGTTTTTCGACCAATAGGCTTGCACGCTGATGGAGAAGCGCCTCCCACTCCTCTGATAGGTGTGAGAGCTGCTGCTGAACGCTGACAGCCCCGATGATGAAGACGTCGGTCATTTTAAACAAAGTCCGATATCAGAGGACAAAACGACCCGAGTGACCCGGTCCAGTTTGTGCACTTCAGCTTTATTCACCAAGTTTAATCATTTCAGATCCACACGCTCCCAAGAATACAAAAAGCTACGTTAGTTTATTACACTTTGAGTCTGTCGCTAAAAACAAAAACACACGAGGAGTAACAGACGACCAACACCAGGAGCCCGTTACCCAGCAGCCACCGGGACAGAGAGGAAGGTCCTGATCCGGGATCACTTCCATATCTACAAACATTAGAGAGAGGTTCTGGAACAGGTTCAGTACATAGGAACAGACGGGTCAGACCACGAGGATCAGGTCTACAGGTAGACCTCTACCAGAGCAGCAGGAACCAGAACTCAGCATAGGAACAGACGGGTCAGACCACGAGGATCAAGTCTACAGGTAGACCTCTACCAGAGCAGCAGGAACCAGAACTCAGATTATTTACACTTCAGTTTGATATCTGTCAGTTTTTATCACAACGAGACTGTGCAGAGGACAGACGAGGGACTGGTTCTGATCCAGTACAGAGACCAGGTGGAGGAACTGGTTCTGATCCAGTAAAGAGACCAGGTGGAGGAACTGGTTCTGATCCAGTACAGAGATCAGATAGAGGAACTGGTTCTGATCCAGTACAGAGAGGGAGACACTGTGTTCTTGTCTTCTTATTGAATATTTAGATAATGATAATAACCTAGAGTTGATTTCTGGTGTAAACGAGGCCTCAAACAAACAATCGGATCAGAACCAGAATCATGATTTCATTCATCTCTGAACCGAGCTCCGTCAATCACATTTGGTCACATGACCCCCCACCTGACAGACACCAGGTGTGCTGGCTCCGCCCCCCTTAGACAGGTTAGAACCAGGTGTGCTGGCTCTGCCCACCTCAGACAGGTTAGAACCAGGTGTGCTGGCTCCGCCCACCTCAGACAGGTTAGAACCAGGTGTGCTGGCTCTGCCCACCTCAGACAGGTTAGAACCAGGTGTGCTGGCTCCGCCCACCTCAGACAGGTTAGAACCAGGTGTGCTGGCTCTGCCCACCTCAGACAGGTTAGAACCAGGTGTGCTGGCTCCGCCCACCTCAGACAGGTTAGAACCAGGTGTGCTGGCTCCGCCCCCCTTAGACGGGTTAAAACCAGGTGTGCTGGCTCCGCCCCCCTCAGACGGGTTAGAACCAGGTGTGCTGGCTCCGCCCCCCTCAGACGGGTTAGAACCAGGTGTGCTGGCTCCGCCCACCTCAGACGGGTTAGAACCAGGTGTGAATCCAGGTGATCAGACTGCAGCTACTAAATAATATTTAAAAGATATTGAAGGTCCGACAGGAACCGGTTAGATCAGATTCTGATTCCGGATTCCTGATTCCGGTTCTACTGGATCTTGTTCTACTGGATCTGGTTCTACTGGATCATGGTTCTACTGGATCTGGTTCTACTGGATCATGGTTCTACTGGATCTGGTTCTACTGGGTCTGGTTCTACTGGGTCTGGTTCTACAGAGAATGTTTCCTCATAGAACATATGGAGCGTTTCAATGTTTTCAATGTTTCAGTTTAATAACTACAAACTGTTAAATGTGGAACAGGATCTGATCTCAGACCAGCTGCTGGTTCTTGATCCACGTCCAGGTTCAGAAGAACTCAAATGTTAAGCTTACAAAACCTGGATCTGGATCGAAGTTGGATGACCAACCAGGACACACACACAGAAAACAAAAGGGACACTAAAAGTCCACCAGTTCCCTGGTCGACTGGTTCACCAGGTCACTGGTTGACTGGTTCACCAGTTCACTGGTTGACTGGTTCACCAGGTCACTGGTTGACTGGTTCACCAGGTCACTGGTTGACTGGTTCACCGGTTCACTGGTTGACTAGTTCACCAGGTCACTGGTTGACTGGTTCACCAGTTCACTGATTGACTAGTTCACCAGGTCACTGGTTGACTGGTTCACCAGTTCACTGATTGACTAGTTCACCAGGTCACTGATTGACTGGTTCACCAGTTCATTGGTTGACTGGTTCACCAGTTCATTGGTTGACTGGTTTACCAGGTCACTGGTTGACTGGTTTACCAGGTCACTGGTTTACCAGTTCCCTGGTCTCCTGGTCTCCTGGATGTGAACCGGTCTTGGTGCCGGTCATCATCAGTAATAAAAACATGATTTGTGATTAATTAACTGAAACATTAAGAACAAACTGACGACCTTTAACCTTTAACCTTTGAGTGTGTGTGTGTCTGGTCGTCATGGAAACAACATGATTGACAGGCTGACCCCTCCTCCTCCCGGCGCCTCGCTCCAAGGCAACAAGGAAACAACAGTGAGTGAATGCGAAGGCCTCGACCGGGAAGACGAAGCAATGGCGGCGGGAGGAGAAATAGAGGTCCTCCCCGGGGCTGATGGGAAAAAGTTCTCTGTCTCTGTTTACTTGAGGTCCAGAACCATGCTGGCCGGGTTCTCCAGGTAATCCCTCCACAGGTTGGAGAACCGACACATGGTGGCTCCGTCGATGACGCGATGATCCGCCGACCAGCTGACGTTCATGATGTGAGCTCGGACCACCTGACCGCCGGCGTCGAACCGAGGAAGAACCTGATGGAGAACAAAAAACACAAGATGTCTTCTCTCGTTTCTTTTAGATTCTGGTTGTTAGTTTCCGAACCCCTTCCAATGAACCGCCGTCTTAACGTGGTGGGGGCGTCTGTGAGCCCCGGAGACCCTGGGGGCTGGGTGGTCCGGGAGGATGGGGGGTCCAGGGCTCTAGCTCCTGGTCGGGTCTCCTGAAAGTTTACTCACTCAGATGTATTTTTGTTGCTCTGTTCTGTCGATCTGCAATTTATTCTATTACTTAAACTAATAGTGGTGGACCACCAGGCTCTGGATCGGGACCAGGCTCTGGATCGGGACCAGGCTCTGGATCGGGACCAGGCTCTGGATCAGGACCAGGCTCTGGATCAGGACCAGGACCAGGCTCTGGATCAGGACCAGGACCAGGCTCTGGATCGGGACCAGGCTCTGGATCGGGACCAGGCTCTGGATCGGGACCAGGCTCTGGATCGGGACCAGGACCAGGCTCTGGATCGGGACCAGGCTCTGGATCGGGACCAGGCTCTGGATCGGGACCAGGCTCTGGATCGGGACCAGGCTCTGGATCGGGACCAGGCTCTGGATCAGGACCAGGACCAGGCTCTGGATCGGGACCAGGCTCTGGATCGGGACCAGGCTCTGGATCGGGACCAGGCTCTGGATCAGGACCAGGACCAGGCTCTGGATCGGGACCAGGCTCTGGATCGGGACCAGGCTCTGGATCAGGACCTCTGCTTTGGTTTTTCATTGTCCTTGCTTCCACTTTATTTATGTTGCTATATCAGATTCATGTTGCCGCCCTGCCAGGAGACGCAGATCACTAACAACCGATCGATGCTGACCGACTCCTCCCCGTCGCCAGGACAACTGCACATTCAGATAGAAACAGGACTCACGTTGTTTTGGGACCCACCTGGATTTTTCCCAGAGCTCCGATGGCGACTTCAGGAGGAAGAATGACCGGTTTGGTGTACGTCCCTCCGATCTGATTAAACCAAAAACAGGAAACAGATTCATGTCAGTCGGATCTGAAGCAGGTTCAGGTTCAGGTTCAGGTTCTGGTGTGTTGCTGTTGTTGAACTCACTGATCCGATGTTGGACAGGGTGAAGGTTCCCCCGCTAAGCTCGTTGGTTCCCAGCTGACCTGCAGCTCCGAGCACCTGCAGACGGTTCAGCTCCTGAGCGATCTGGAAGATGCTGAGCAGCTGGACGTTCTTCACGCTGGGAACCAGCAGACCCTGCATGGTGTCCATCGCCAGGCCCACGTTATGGGACGCCTGCAGACCAGAGACACACCCGTCAACAACATGTCCACACATCTGCAGCAGCGTCTCTCAAAGCGTCTCCTGGGAGACGACAGACTGATCTTGTCTCTGATGACGTCCCCGTCGTGATGTTTGTTATCTAAATACTAGAGATGCATATACCCGATACCCGATACCAGTATCGGGTATCGGGTCCGATACTGTGCTCATGTACTCGTACTCGCAAAACGGCTCCGATAACACTTTACAGCAGCGTGACGTTCTCGTCACCGTCTTTTAGGTCCTCATGCTCCACCTCCCCCACGGTGCGGGCGAGACGGGCCGGTGGTGCGCCCGACCCCGCTGGGCCGGGATCCCCCCTCAGCCGGCGCCGGCCCTCACTTTCATTGCACCATGGGGTTTTGCTTGCACCCTCTGACTGGCGCGTGCGTTAGACTCCTTGATCCGTGTTTCAAGACGGGTCGGGTGGGTTGCAGACATCGCCGCAGACCCCTGGAGCCTTTTACGTGGGCCGAGCCCCGCCCTGGGGACACGATGCGGTCGGGGCGCACTGAGGACGGTCCGCCCTGGTGACACTTTGTCCACGGCCCCGGGAAGCACCTTCGCCCCGAGCCTTTCCAAGCCGACCTAGAGCCGGTGGCGGTGCACCGCCTCGTATGCGGGACTCCCCAGCCTGCCGTGTGTCGCTCACACCCTCCAGCTGGCTGTTAACGAGGTCTGAATAAAGTGGTATCGGTGCATCCCTACTCTAATTTAAACATTCTGATACAGATTCCTGAATCTATTTGTGAATCAATGGACCACTTACTAACTTTCTACAGAGCTTTCAACCATCCTCAGTGGACGGAGGAGCTCAGTTGTCATGGAGACGACTATAACGACCCCTAACCTGACATAGATAAGACGTGCTGAAGAAGAGGAGGTGCTGACCTTGTAGGTGATGTTCTGGCAGCCTTCGTCCACGGAGGCGTTCAGGATTGGGAAGTGGAGGAGGCTGAGGGAGGCAGCCTGGACCAATGAGAGCGCAGCATTAATATCATCACTCAACGTTCAACCAATCAGCATCAACGTGAGCGGCGGTACCTTGATGAAGAAAGGCATGTAGCTCAGTTTGACCCCTCGACCTTCAGACATGGATCTGAGTTCAGCTCTCAGAGACACCAGGCGGCTCAGGTCCACCTCGTCACAGTACCCGAAGTGAGGGATCTTCAGCGCCGCCGTCATCGTCTTCACCATCGCTCTGTGGAAACCTGGAGGACAAACACAGACCTGAACCTGGAGTCTACTGGGTACAGGTGTGTTCAGAACACAGACCCGAACCTGGAGTCTACTGGGTACAGGTGTGTTCAGAACACAGACCTGGACCTGGAGTCTACTGGATACAGGTGTGTTCAGAACACAGACCTGGACCTGGAGTCTACTGGATACAGGTGTGTTCAGAACACAGACCTGGACCTGGAGTCTACTGGATCTACTGGACCTGGAGTCTACTGGATACAGGTGTGTTCAGAACACAGACCTGGACCTGGAGTCTACTGGATACAGGTGTGTTCAGAACACAGACCTGGACCTGGAGTCTACTGGATACAGGTGTGTTCAGAACACAGACCTGGACCTGGAGTCTACTGGATACAGGTGTGTTCAGAACACAGACCTGGACCTGGAGTCTACTGGATACAGGTGTGTTCAGACACCAGAGGTGACCCTCCTGTTAAACCCTCTGGACTAGACCACTGATCCTGTTACCATGACAAATGTGGACCGGTCTCTGACCTTTGAGGGGCTCGGTGACGTCCTTGCCGGTGAAGACAGGTTTGGGGGTGGTGGGTGCAGGTTTGATGGCTGCCGTAGTGCTCACAGGCCTGGCAGCAGCAGCAGTGGCAGCGGCAGCGGCACCGGCAGCGGCAGGGGGGGGGGGCCGGAGTCTGGATCTCCTGGAACAGGGTCGGAGGTATGATGGCTCCGGTCTGCTTCGCCAGGAAGTTCAGGATGTCCTCTTTCAGGATCCGTCCGTCTCTCCCCGTCCCCACCACCTCACTGAGCTTAATCTGAGACAGACCAGTCAAACCAGTCACAGGTTAAACTGGGGACAGACTGGGGACAGACTGGAGACAGACTGGGGGACAGACTGGGGGACAGACTCACGTTGTTCTCCATGGCGAGGCGCCTGACGGCGGGCGTGGCCTGGGTCTTGTGTCCTTTGATCTCCTGGTGGGTGTGTTCTTCTCGAGCCATGGCAGGCGTCTCCACCACGTCCTCCTCCTGGATCACCTCTGATCAAAGACAAGGTTTGAGTCTGAACCAGAACAACAGGAGACACCGAGGACCTAGTTCCAGACTAACGTCAGGTGTCGCATCTCACCTGAACTGGACTCTGTCTCGATGTCCACCAGTGGTTTTCCCACTAAGGCGGTGGCGTCCACGTCGTAGTAGAGTCTCTTGATGACTCCGTCGTAGCGGCTGGTGATGGTGACGGACGCCTTGTCGCTCTGGACCTCACAGATACTGTCGAACTGGGACACCTTATCGCCCTCCTTCACGTACCTGAGAGACAATCAGATCCACTAAGAGACAAAGACCATCTGCTAGACTCTGTTCCACAAAGTACCTGAGAGACAATCAATTCATATAGTCTCAGGACTCATGTGGTCTCAGTACGTACCATTCCTTCACCGTCACCTCCATGATTCCCTCTCCGATGTCAGACAGTTTGAACTGGACGATTGGTCCTCGAGTCACTGCAGGAGAGAACACATCAACGACATCATCACAACGTCATCAACGACATCACAACGACATCATCACAACGTCATCAACGACATCACAACGACATCATCAAAACGTCATCAACGACATCACAACGACATCATCACAACGTCATCAACGACATCACAACGACATCATCACAACGTCATCAACGACATCACAACGACATCATCACAACGACATCAACGACATCACAACGACATCATCACAACGACATCAACGACATCACAACGACATCATCACAACGACATCAACGACATCACAACGACATCATCACAACGACATCAACGACATCACAACGACATCATCACAACGACATCACAACGACATCATCACGTCATCAACGACATCACAACGACATCATCACAACGACATCATCAAAACGTCATCAACGACATCACAACGACATCATCACAACGTCATCACATCATCAACGACATCATCACAACGTCATCAACGACATCACAACGACATCATCACAACGACATCACATCATCAACGACATCATCACAACGTCATCAACGACATCATCAAAACGTCATCACAACGATATCATCACAACGTCATCACATCATCAACGAAATCATCACAACGACATCACAACGTCATCACATCATCAACGAAATCATCACAACGACATCACAACGTCATCACATCATCAACGTCATCATCACAACGACATCACGACGTCATCAACGACATCGTCACAACGACATCATCATTTGGTCTGAAGGACTCCTGTGATCTGAGACCTGATTATTGAACCTGTATCTCTTGAACTGTGTAATGAACCAGGAAGAAGTCCATCGGCAGTAACCAGGAGCCAGCCCACTTTAGTCTGGCAGGTCACCACGGTAACTTCCAGGATGTGTAACAGTAGAAAGCAGTGAATAAAGAGTTTGTTGTGTGGAGGACTGGAAGACTAGACACATTCCTGAAACTGGATCGACCAGATCTGAACGGACTCTGAATGATTCACTGATTATAAGTTCACACTACTAAATAATCTACTAAACTTCTAAAGAACCAGACAGAGGTTCTGTGTGTAGACTTTGGTCCCTGCTGGAGTCAGGACTTTGGGTTCTGGTAATGTCAGGACTTTGGGTTCTGGTAATGTCAGGACTTTGGGTTCTGGTAATGTCAGGACGTTGATCCCTGCTGGAGTCTGGACTTTGGGTTCTGGTAATGTCAGGACTTTTATCCCTGCTGGTCTGGACTTACCGGTGGTGGTGTACAGCGTCCTGCTGCTGAACATCTGGAGGTTTCGGTCACATCTGAAGGTGAGCGGCTGCACAGTTCTGTCAGATCTGAAGTTCTGCAGCCGGAAACATCGACGACGGTACTGCTGACTCAGCTGACAGGAAGAGAACCAGACAGGTACAAAGATCACCTGGACTGTTCAACAACAGACAGTACGGGACAGGTAGAGTCCTCAAAGACGGGTCTGTGGTCTACCCGTCGTTGAGGACTCTACCTGTCATTGAGGACTCTACCCGTCTGTGTGGACTCTACCCGTCTGTGTGGACTCTACCCCTCGTTGATGACTCTGCGCGTCGTTGAGGACTACCCGTCTGTGTGGTCTCTACCCGTCTGTGAGGACTCTACCCGTCTGTGTGGTCTCTACCCGTCTGTGTGGACTCTACCCGTCTGTGAGGACTCTACCCGTCTGTGAGGACTCTACCCGTCTGTGTGGACTCTACCCGTCTGTGTGGTCTCTACCCGTCTGTGAGGACTCTACCCGTCTGTGAGGACTCTACCCGTCTGTGAGGACTCTACCCGTCTGTGTGGACTCTACCCGTCTGTGTGGACTCTACCCGTCTGTGTGGACTCTACCCGTCTGTGAGGACTCTACCCGTCTGTGTGGACTCTACCCGTCTGTGAGGACTCTACCCGTCTGTGTGGACTCTACCCGTTGTTGAGGACTCTACCCGTCTGTGTGGACTCTACCCGTCTGTGAGGACTCTACCCGTCTGTGTGGACTCTACCCGTCTGTGAGGACTCTACCCGTCTGTGTGGACTCTACCCGTTGTTGAGGAGGACTCTACCCGTCTGTGAGGACTCTACCCGTCTGTGTGGACTCTACCTGTGAATGTGTGTGTGACTGTCTGAATGCTGATGTAGTGTAGAGAGCTTTGAGTGGTCAGAAGACTAGAAAAGCGCTGTATAAGTCCATTTATCTTGTACTTTGATACTTTAAATACATTTTGCTGATAATACTTTTTAAATGTTACTAAAGTCAAATAAATCTTTTTAACAGCAGATATATATATATCTATATCTATATATATATATATTGATCTGCTGTAAAAAAGATGAATTAAATATAGTTCTTTATACTCCATAAAGGAGCTGAACACTTCCTCCTAACAGCTGTTAGCCTGTTAGCATGTTAGCATGTGTGAGCCAGCAGCTGGTTCACCTGCAGGATGCTACCTGCAGGATGCTACCTGCAGGATGCTACCTGCAGACTGAAGCTGCATGATAAACACACCAGTTAGCAGTCAGCCGGTAACACTGAGGTAGCACTAGGTAGCATCAGAGCTAGCATCAGAGTTAGCATCAGAGCTAGCATCACTGCTAACAGGCTGACCGGGTGACGGAGTGATGACGTCACTGGGTGGAGGTTAGCAGCTGAACCAAACAGAGAGCAGAGCAGCAGAGCTCAGAGAGTGCTCAGAGAGGCTGTTAGCAGAGAGAGCTGTGGAGTTTCTCACCAGCTGTTGGAGCATCCTGAAGGAGCCTCTGGTCACCGCCGCCATCTTTACTCTGCTCTCTGACGTCACAGCTGCACGCCCCTCTCAGGAGCCAATCACCGCTCAGCTCCTCTCAGCAGCCAATCACCGCTCAGCGTCTTGTTCTCTTCCGGGTGCAGCAGACTGGACGCAGCAGTGACGTAACACTGCCACCCAGCGGCCAGCGGCGGAACTACAGCGCTGCTGCTGTTCAAGATTCAAGATTCAAGATTCCAGATGTTTATTGTCACGCCGGTTGTACAGGTACAAACGTGTGAAATACTTTTTGCTGGGAAGCTCCATTAAAATAATAAATTATATTACATTTCCATTATAATTATAAAAGGAAATACTTTATACAAGGCATATTAAGAACATATTTATTAAGAATATATACAGTATATACAGTATAGGATATATTTTTGTGTAAGAATGTGTCGAACGAATTATAGATTTAAAAGTCTGATGGCCTGGGGGAAAAAACTGTTCCTCAGTCTGCTGGTGAGAGTCCTGGGGGTCCTGTATCTTCTACCAGAGGGCAGGAGGGAGAACAGGCTGTTGTGGGGGTGTGTCGTGTCCTTAATGACCCTCATTGACTTCCTGAGGCACCGCTGGGTGTAAAGCTCCTGCAGGCTGGGCAGCTCGCACCCGGTGATGTGTTGGGCCGAGCGCACCACCCTTTCCAGCGCCTTACGTTATTACAATATATAATAATAATAATAATAATAATAATAATGATAATAATAATAATAATAATAATAATAATAATAATAATAATAATAATAATAATGATGATTCTAATAATAATAATAATAATAATAATAATAATAATAATAATAATAATAATAATGATGATTCTAATAATAATAATAATAATAATAATAATAATAATAATAATAATGATGATTCTAATAATAATAATAATAATAATAATAATAATAATGATGATAATAATGATGATTCTAATAATAATAATAATAATAATAATAATGATGATTCTAATAATAATAATAATAATAATAATAATAATAATAATGATGATTCTAATAATAATAATAATAATAATAATGATTCTAATAATTATTATTATTATAATAATAATAATAATAATAATGATGATTCTAATAATAATAATAATAATAATAATAATGATTCTAATAATAATAATAATAATAATAATGATGATTCTAATAATAATAATAATAATAATAATAATAATGATTCTAATAATGATAATAATAATAATAATAATAATAGTAATAATAATATAATGATTCTAATAATACATTTAGTTATCTATTTATTTAACTTTACGGTCTCTGTACCTCATAACGCTCTCTGCTCCTGATATTCTCTATTTTTACTTATTCTAGCTGTACATACCAATTTTTATTATTATTATTATTATTATTATTATACATATTATTATTATTATCATTAAATATCATTTGTCAATATCATTGTATTTGTTGTTATTGATATTAATGATATTATTGTTATTGTTATTATTATGTTACTTCCCTATCTATCTGTACTTATTTCTGTCTTTGTGCTGCTGCAACACCTCAATGTCCCTCTGAAGATCAATAAAGGTTTATCTTATCTTATCTCATCTCATGTTATCTTATTATTTAAAAGCATACTTCCCTATCTATCCATCTATCTATATCTATATCTATAGTTTATTAATAGGTTGGAACCCATTCAGGAACTTTATCTTCTTTTTAAACGTTGTATTCGTCTATTCATGTTACTGCTGCTGTTCTTCCCGCTGCCTGCAGGAGGCGACACAACTCAACCACCGGAAGCATCAAGTTCACTGAGGAGAAACCGGAGTAATACCGGAAATGGTTTTCAAAATAAAGTGCATTACATATGTTGGTTTGTGTGAAATAACTAAATATACATTTTCAAATACTATAATTAAGTATACTTTTTAAGGTACCTGTACTTTTATACTTCTACTCCGGTCCATGTACACGACAGCTGTAGATACTGTGACGACCGTATGTAAAATAAAAACACATATAATAGTATAATATTGTATATAATATAACATGTAATAATATAAATATATCAAACATGATATATGTTAAACTACTCAGCAGTATGTAAAGAAGTCATGTGACGTGTACACCGTTCATTTATCAATAGTATAATAAACTCAAAATATAAAAGAGTATTTTTTGCTGTTAATACTTAACTTTATTAAACATTCCTGTTTACATTACAGTTCATTCATTTTACAGTTCCTGTCTACCACAAATATATATTATTTTATTTTTACTAAATGTGTTTATAGATTTGATGTCTAGTTGCTTGTTTTATTCCTTTATATTCCCATTTAATGAGCGTTCCAACACAACAACTACTCTTATTCTGAAAGCCAGCGGAAGTGTAATTATTGTGACTCGACAAAGAAGAAGAAGAAGAAGAAGAAGAACTCGTAGTAGTCCCGGTCCCGGTCCTGGTTGTGGTTGTGGTTGTGGTTCTGGTTGTGTGGTCCAGTCAGAAACAGTCTCTCCGTGTTAAACAGTGTGGTTGTGTCGGTGCTGGTTCAGATGGAGATGGAGTCCTCCTCCGTGGTGGAGATAGACGGCAGCGTGATGGAGGGAGTGAGTATCACAACATGCTAACATGCTAACATGCTAACAGAAGGCTAGGCTAGCTGGAGCTGCCGGTTCTGAGCGGGTTCCGGTTCTGATGTGTCTCTGTTCCTCTCTGTGTCTTCAGGGCGGGCAGATCCTCAGACTGTCCGCAGCGCTGAGCTGCATCAGCGGCTCCTCCATCAGAATCACCAAGATCAGAGCCGGAAGAACCTCACCTGGACTCAGGTGAGATACAGCTAGCAGCTAACAGCTAACAGCTAGCAGCTAGCAGCTAACAGCTAGCAGCTAGCAGCTAACAGCTAGCAGCTAACAGCTAGCAGCTAGCAGCTAACAGCTAGCAGCTAACAGCTAGCAGCTAACAGCTAGCAGCTAGCAGCTAACAGCTAACAGCTAGCAGCTAGCAGCTAACAGCTAACAGCTAACAGCTAGCAGCTAACAGCTAACAGCTAGCAGCTAACAGCTAGCAGCTAACAGCTAACAGCTAGCAGCTAACAGCTAACAGCTAGCAGCTAGCAGCTACTCAGTTAGCTGAGTTACTCAGTAAGTTATTGAGTATTGAGTATTAGCAGATAACAATGAAAAGCAGAGCTGGTAGTAGTAACGGTTGTTTGAACCTTTCTGTAGCTCCTCTGTTAGCTGAAGGTCTCCCGGTTCCTTCCTGCTGCTGGGAACCTTTCTGTAGCTCCTCTGTTAGCTGAAGGTCTCCCGGTTCCTTCCTGCTGCTGGGAACCTTTCTGTAGCTCCTCTGTTAGCTGAAGGTCTCCCGGTTCCTTCCTGCTGCTGGGAACCTTTCTGTAGCTCCTCTGTTAGCTGAAGGTCTCCCGGTTCCTTCCTGCTGCTGGGAACCTTTCTGTAGCTCCTCTGTTAGCTGAAGGTCTCCCGGTTCCTTCCTGCTGCTGGGAACCTTTCTGTAGCTTCAATGGAGAAAAGACGACGCCAACAAGACTGCATTGAAATATCCCCTAAAGTCAGAGTTTGTGTTTTGTAGACAGACGTTCAGACCTCCTGATACATGGATGAATACATCCAGACAACCTGCTGGAGCTGCTCTAGAACTCAGCATCCATCCTCTTCATCCAGCAGCGTTTACATTTACACATTCTAGAAATAGAACAGAAATCTTTGCAGATTCTTTGTGGCAGTCTTTCTTCCACTAAACGGGAGCAGCGTCAATCACTTCTGTTCATGATGTTTATTGATTTACTGGAAGGATCAAATATGTGCCGAGTTCACTAGAAGACTCTCAGCACCCCAAACCTAGTCTTATTTGTGTGAACGTCATCTGTTGAGTGACGGAGGTGAAAACAACTTCTGAATGGAGTTCTGAGGAAACAGAGTTTGGTGAGACATATCAGATGTTCAGTTTATGGCTGCTGTATAATGTGTGTGTGTGTGTGTGTGTGTGTGTGTGTGTGTGTGTGTGTGTGTAGACCTCAGCACCTGAGTGGCCTCCAGCTGGTCTCAGATCTGTGTTCAGGTGATCTACAGGGAGCCTCCATCGGCTCCACTGACATCACTCTGACTCCAGGAAAGATCCAGTCAGGAAACTACACAGCTGATCCTCAGACAGCAGGGTGAGACTGTCTCTCTGTCTGTCTCTCTCTCTCTGTCTCTCTGACAGTGAGACAGGGTCCAGTTGTCCTGTGTTACTGACTCATTGAGTTCTTCTTCTTTTAATGTGTGTGTGTGGGGGGGGTGTGTATCAGGAGTGTGTGTCTGTTACTCCAGGTGTCTCTACCTTGTTCTCTGTTCGCTGCTTCGTCCTCTGAGCTCCGTCTGAAGGGAGGAACCAACGCAGAGATGGCTCCTCAGATAGACTACACCATCAAGGTACTACTACTACACCTAGTACTACACTCTGTATACACAGAGATGTCTCCTCAGATAGACTACACCATCAAGGTACTACTACTACACCTAGTACTACACTCTGTATACACAGAGATGTCTCCTCAGATAGACTACACCATCAAGGTACTACTACTACTACTACACCTAGTACTACACTCTGTATACACAGAGATGTCTCCTCAGATAGACTACACCATCAAGGTACTCTCAGTACTACACTCAGTACAGACAATGTACACTCACTGTAAACATGTATACAGTGTACATCACATGTTGTACACTCACTGTGTACTTTCTGTATACATGTATACAGAGTATGTTGTGTACTAACGGTGTATTTTCTTCTTCAGGTGTTTAAACCGATCGTGGAGAAGTTTGGAGTCCATTTTGACTGTGATGTCATCATGAGGTCAGTGTCCTGTTTCCTATCTGCTCAATAGAATCATACCCAGGGTATCTCGGGCATACCCAGGGTATCTTCTGGTTATCTGGCTTCACTAACTTTAACAACAGAGATAAAACTAAGCATTCCTGTGAAGCTGGTTATCAACTAGTAACAGCCAACCAGTCTACTGACCAATAGCAGACATGGACCAGTCTACTGACCAATAGCAGACATGGACCAGTCTACTGACCAATAGCAGACATGGACCAGTCTACTGACCAATCGCAGACATGGACCAGTCTACTGACCAATCGCAGACATGGACCAGTCTACTGACCAATCGCAGACATGGACCAGTCTACTGACCAATAGCAGACATGGACCAGTCTACTGACCAATCGCAGACATGGACCAGTCTACTGACCAATCGCAGACATGGACCAGTCTACTGACCAATCGCAGACATGGACCAGTCTACTGACCAATAGCAGACATGGACCAGTCTACTGACCAATCGCAGACATGGCCCAGTCTACAGACATGGCCCAGTCTACAGACCAATCGCAGACATGGCCCAGTCTACAGACCCATCGCAGACATGGCCCAGTCTACAGACATGGCCCAGTCTACAGACCAATCACGGACATGGACCAGTCTACAGACCCATCACAGACATGGCCCAGTCTACAGACCCATCACAGACATGGCCCAGTCTACAGACCCATCACAGACATGGCCCAGTCTACAGACATGGCCCAGTCTACAGACCAATCACGGACATGGACCAGTCTACAGACATGGCCCAGTCTACAGACCCATCACAGACATGGCCCAGTCTACAGACATGGCCCAGTCTACAGACCCATCACAGACATGGCCCAGTCTACAGACATGGCCCAGTCTACAGACCAATCACGGACATGGACCAGTCTACAGACCAATCACAGACATGGCCCAGTGTACAGACCAATCACAGAAACATTTATCAAAGGAAGAGTGAACTATATTACCTAGACCACGCCCCCTCCAGATTCACCCAGACCACGCCCCCTCCAGATTGAGTGGACCTGATGGCAGTCTTGTCTGTGTTTCAGGGGGTACTACCCTAATGATGGTGGTCTGGTCTTGGTTTCAGGGGGTACTACCCTGACGATGGTGGTCTGGTCTTGGTTTCAGGGGGTACTACCCTAATGATGGTGGTCTGGTCTTGGTTCCAGGGGGTATTACCCTGACGATGGTGGTCTGGTCTTGGTTTCAGGGGGTACTACCCTAATGATGGTGGTCTGGTCTTGGTTTCAGGGGGTACTACCCTGACGATGGCGGTCTGGTCTGTATTTCAGGGGGTACTACCTTGACGATGGCGGTCTGGTCTTTGTTTCAGGGGGTACTACCCTGACGATGGCGGTCTGGTCTGGTCCGTGTTTCAGGGGGTACTACCCTGACGATGGCGGTCTTGTCTGTGTTTCAGGGGGTACTACCTTGACGATGGCGGTCTTGTCTGTGTTTCAGGGGGTACTACCCTGACGATGGCGGTCTTGTCTGTGTTTCAGGGGGTACTACCCTGACGATGGCGGTCTTGTCTGTGTTTCAGGGGGTACTACCCTGACGATGGCGGTCTTGTCTGTGTTTCAGGGGGTACTACCCTGACGATGGCGGTCTTGTCTGTGTTTCATGGGGTACTACCTTGACGATGGCGGTCTGGTCTGTGTTTCAGGGGGTACTACCTTGACGATGGCGGTCTTGTCTGTGTTTCAGGGGGTACTACCTTGACGATGGCGGTCTTGTCTGTGTTTCATGGGGTACTACCTTGACGATGGCGGTCTGGTCTGTGTTTCAGGGGGTACTACCTTGACGATGGCGGTCTTGTCTGTGTTTCAGGGGGTACTACCTTGACGATGGCGGTCTTGTCTGTGTTTCAGGGGGTACTATCTTGACGATGGCGGTCTGGTCTGTGTTTCAGGGGGTACTACCCTGACGATGGCGGTCTTGTCTGTGTTTCAGGGGGTACTACCTTGACGATGGCGGTCTGGTCTGTGTTTCAGGGGGTACTACCCTGACGATGGCGGTCTGGTCTGTGTTTCAGGGGGTACTACCCTAATGATGGCGGTCTTGTCTGTGTTTCAGGGGGTACTACCCTCGAGGCGGCGGTGAGGTGGCGGTGACGGTGAACCCGGTCAAAGAGCTGCAGCCGGTCGTCATGACGGAGAGAGGAACCATCACTAAGATCTACGGCCGCGCCTTCGTTGCCGGAGTCCTGCCCTACAAAGTAAAGTTACCACGGCAACACAGACAGGAAGTGATGTCATAACAGGGGTTCTTTAATCCTTCTCAAATGACGGGTTGATCAGGTCCAGGTATTGATCGGGTCCACGTAGTGGTCGGGTCCGCGTATTGATCGGTTCCAGGTATTGATCGGGTCCGCGTATTGATTGGTTCCGCGTATTGATGGGGTCCAGGTATTGATCAGGTCTGCGTATTGATCGGTTCCCCGTATTGATGGGGTCCAGGTATTGACTGTGTCCTCTGTGTGTCTTCAGCTGGCTAAAGACATGTCGTCTGCTGCTGTTCGGACCATCAGGAAGGAAATCAAAGATCTGTACATCAACATCGCGGCGCTGCAGGAGAAAGAGATGGCCTTCGGGAACGGCAGCGGCATCATGTAAGCCCCGCCCACCTGCTGACATCACTACTGATGTAAAGTCAAGCTGACAACATGAAAACAGCTGTAAACATGGGAACTTCCTTTGACTGACGGTGGTTGTAGTTTGTCCCACGTACAGTGAACACCTCCTGAGCCGGAGCTCTCTGATTGGTCCGTCTCCTCTCTGTGTTTCAGCATCATCGCGGAGTCGTCCACAGGTTGTGTGTTCGCAGGTTCGGCTCTGGGGAAGAAAGGTGAGCAGCTGCTGGGACCCTTAAACGGTCTGGTCTAACGGACCAATCACAGAGCTGAGCTGCAATGTGACGTCTGTCAGGTGGGACCAGACAGCCAATCAGAGGGGTAACAGGGTAACAAACGTGTGTGTGTGTGTGTGTGTGTGTGTGTGTTTCAGGTGTGTATGTAGATAAAATTGGTATTGAAGCTGCTGAGATGTTGCTGAGAAACATCCGACACAACGGCTGCGTGGACGAGTTCCTGCAGGACCAGGTGAGACGCACCTTCTGACCTCACTGTGACCTTACTCTGACCTCACTGTGACCTTACTCTGACCCGTGGATGTTCAGTATTATAAAACGTGCTCTGACCTCCTCTTCCTCCTCAGCTCATCATCTTCATGGCGTTGGCGAAGGGAACGTCCCGGATTCGAACCGGCGCCGTGACGCTGCACACGCAGACGGCCATTCACATCGCGGAGCAGCTGACTCAGGTCAGAGACACTCGGAGGTCACACGGAGGTCAAACTGTCTGAGTGTGTTTATAATATTTAACGTTCATGTTTCTGTTTGCAGGCAAAGTTCACAATAACGAAGTCTGAGGACGAGCTGAGCAGCAACAACACCTTCATCATCGAGTGTGTAGGATCAGGAGCCGCTAACACACACCTGTAAACACACACACACACACACACACTCTCCAGCTGCCCCCCCATCATGGCCGACCCTCTCAGCTTCTGTCTCAGGATGTTTCATTAAAACTGTAATAAATCAATAAAACTGGTTCTGTTCTTCCATCATTCATTGATTCGTCTCTTCATGCTGCTGAGAACCGCTCATACAAACACCTTCACTCAGCACTGAGCTCCTGGGACCGCTGGTAGGGCCCGCCGGGACCGCTGGTACCGCTGGTAGGTACTGCTGGTAGGGACCGCTGGTACCGCTGGTAGGGCCCGCCGGGACCGCTGGTACCGCTGGTAGGTACTGCTGGTAAGGACCGCTGGTAGGGCCCGCTGGGACCGCTGGTAGGTACTGCTGGTAGGGACCGCGGGTACTGTACCGCTGGGACCGCTGGTACCGCTGGTAGGTACTGCTGGTTGGGACCGCGGGTACTGTACCGCTGGGACCACTGGTACCGCTGGTAGGTACCGTACCGCTTTAAGGTACCGCTGGTAGGTATCGTACCGCTGGGGAGGGTTTAACATGAGGGCTGAACCGGACGGATTGAAAGGTGCCATATAGAATATCGATGCTGTGTAGTAGAGTATCTATATAATAGTATAATATAATATAGTATATAGCGGTGCGGTGTGTTTCATAGACCATGCGAGCAGCGCTTGTTAGTGGAAGTTATAAAGGTTAAAGGGAATCTTTTGTGTATATATACTATAGAATATATTATAGTATATACTATAATATAGTATATAATTCAGTATATATACTATAATATATACTATAGTTATAAAGGTTAAAGGGAATCTTTAGTATATACTATAGCAGGGGTGCCCAATACGTAGATCGCGATCTACCAGTCGATCGCAAAGGTAGTGTGGGTAGATCGCAAAGTTAGTGTGGGTAGATCGCAAAGGTAGTGTGGGTAGATCGCAAAGGTAGTGTGGGTAGATCGCAAAGGTAGTGTGGGTAGATCGCAAAGGTAGTGTGGGTAGATCGCAAAGGTAGTGTGGGTAGATCGCAAAGGTAGTGTGGGTAGATCGCAAAGGTAGTGTGGGTAGATCGCATGGCATTAAAAAAAAAAAAAAAAATTTTTTTTTTTTTTTTTTTTAGACGTCAGCCAACAAATTGCAACACTGTTTCACCTGAACTCATCTGGAGTGGAGGATGAGATTTTGACACTACAAGCTGACATTCAGCTTCAGTCCAGGGCTCATGGACAGTTCTGGAACTTACTCACAGAGGACAAGTACCTCAACATGAGGAAATGTGCTACCTCCTTGACTGCATTATTCGGCTCCACTTATTTATGCGAGTCAGCCTTTTCCCACATGAAGATTATTAAGTCCAAATACAGTTCCACCTTGACTGATGATCATTTGGAAGTGTGCTTGAGGCTGGCTATCAGCAGCTACTGTCCGGACTATGCATCCCTGGCTGATTCCATTCAGTGCAAGTCATCAGAGTAAGGTAATGACAAAAAATGTACAGAGTTATATTGTACA
The DNA here is from genome assembly GCF_015220745.1 of Sebastes umbrosus. Classification (NCBI taxonomy): domain Eukaryota; kingdom Metazoa; phylum Chordata; class Actinopteri; order Perciformes; family Sebastidae; genus Sebastes; species Sebastes umbrosus. Next base: position 65,504 of record NW_023618447.1, on the reverse strand, counting down.
ATATGGGTTCATGCAGTTATGCAAGGTACACCAACATATATTGTACATATAAAGAATACTCAATATATTTATAAATAAATATATGTTTTGCATTTTTATAGTAGGTAGATCATTTTGACTTGGTCATTTTATAAGTAGCTCGCATGCTGAAAAAGTGTGTGCACCCCTGCTCTATAGTATATACTATATTATATATAGTTATAAAGGTTAAAGGGAATCTTTAGTTTATATACTATAGTATATACTATATACTATAGTATATAGTGTATATATAGTATATAGTATAGTATATAGTATATACTATAGTATATAGTATAGTATAGTGTATATATACTATAGTATATACTATAGTATATACTATAGTATAGTGTATATATAGTATATAGTATAGTATATAGTATAATATAGTATATACTATAGTATAGTATAGTGTATATATAGTATCTATAGTGTATATAGTATCTATAGTGTATATATAGTATCTATAGTATATAGTATCTATAGTGTATATATAGTATCTATAGTGTATATAGTATCTATAGTATCTATAGTGTATATATAGTATATATATAGTATATAGTATAATATAGTATATACTATAGTATAGTATAGTGTATATATAGTATATACTATAGTATATAGTATAGTATAGTGTATATATAGTGTATAAGGGAATCTTTTGCTCACTAATAGAAAGTTGAAATGAGCTCGTGACGTTTCAGTGATGACCCGACCTGAGTATGTGTGACGTCACGGGGTCTCTTCCGCTGCTGCTGCATGTAAACAAAGAGGAGCTAACAGAGCTAGCATCAGCATCAGCAGCTAACAGCTAACAGCACCAGCACCAGCGGGTCTGATGGAGCCTCACTGAGCTGAACGGAACCAGAGGAACCAGAGGAACCAGAGGAACCAGAGTTCGGGTGGTTCGGGTTCGGGTCTGTGTGATGGAGCTGCGCTCCGACTGAACCGGAACCAGCACCATGTCCATGGAAGACCCGTTCTTCGTCGTCAAAGGGTCAGAACCGTTCACACCTGCTAACAGAGCTAACAGAGAGAGCCTACTGCTGTTACACACCTGATCAATGATCAATAACCAGTTCAACCAGTTAGTGATCTAACAGCAGGCTAACAGCTGAGCTAACGTTAGCTCTCAGTGCGGTTAGCCTGTTAGCATGTTAGCATGTTACTCTGCAGTCAGAGTCGATGATCAGTTCTTCTCATCATAACTCACCTGCTGAGCTCAGTCACAGATCATAACTCACCTGCTGAGCTCAGTCACAGATCATAACTCACCTGCTGAGCTCAGTCACAGATCATAACTCACCTGCTGAGCTCAGTCACAGATCATAACTCACCTGCTGAGCTCAGTCACAGATCATAACTCACCTGCTGAGCTCAGTGACAGATCATAACTCACCTGCTGAGCTCAGTCACAGATCATAACTCACCTGCTGAGCTCAGTGACAGATCATAACTCACCTGCTGAGCTCAGTCACAGATCATAACTCACCTGCTGAGCTACTGATCATCTTCATCTATAGTTAATCATCTCTATTATCTCAGACAGCAGAACACTAACATGAGTTTATTATTATTAATATAGTATCATCATGATGTCTGTTAGTACATGAGCTTCACTTCTGATTTAGACTTCAGTTAAAGTTCACAGCAACTCTAAGAGATCATAATAATAATGATATAAAACGAGACTTCAACAGTCTGCACATGCTTCCAGTGGATTCATATCATTATTACTAAGTGTTTCTTCTGTAAAATAGAGTTCACATTATACAGTAAAGTACAGGAGACAGTGAACGCAGCACAGAGCCTCCATCACAGATGAGTTATGATGTTTGTTACAGTGAGGTCCAGAAGGCAGTGAACGCAGCACAGAGCCTCCATCACAGATGAGTTATGATGTTTGTTACAGTGAGGTCCAGAAGGCAGTGAACGCAGCACAGAGCCTCCATCACAGATGGAGCGAGCTGCTGCAGGAGGGGGGCGGAGCCTCCAAGGAGGAAATGGACTGGACGACCAATGAGCTGAGGAACAGTCTGCGCTCCATCGAGTGGGACCTGGAGGACCTGGACGAGACCATCAATATCCTTTAAACGCTCGTGTTGGTATGTTCATTCAGTTCTGAGATTTGAAGTGTGAGTGATGTTTCTTAACTGTCAGTGAACGCATCGTGGAGTCCAACCCAAAGAAGTTCAACCTGGACGCGGCGGAGCTGTCCACGAGGAAAGCCTTCATCACCAGCACCAGACAGACTGTCAAGGTACGCTTCACTAAACACCTGTAAAGGGTTGACACCTGCTCAGGTGAGGAGTCTCTGCAGGCTCGGTCCACGGCACACTGACATGAGACCCACAGCAGCCTGTGGGTCTCATGTCAGTGGGAGTAGTAGTAGTTGTTACTCTTTGCTTAGCTGCTATTGGCCCATTCAACACACACTGAACTGATTGGCTGAGGTCCATCTGAAGAATTGATTGATCTGATTGGCTGCTGACTGTCTTTGTTTGTCTTGAAGGAAATGAAAGAGCAGATGTCGAGTCCAACTGGTGCCTCAGTGGACCGGAAGAACAAACAGGTACCTGAACACACCTTAAGTTCACAACACTGTCGAGGAGCGACCAACAGACAGTCAGCTCCTGCTGATGTTAGATGTGACAGTGCGTTTGTGTTGATGTGATATTTAGGCTCTGCTCGGTGAGCGTGGTGCTCAGGGTCCCATCTGGCAGCCTGGTCCTGATAAATACAGCCGACTGGACCGCCAGCTGCAGAACGCCAACTCTCAGTTCATAGAGGAGCAGCAGGTCCAGCAGCAGGTACAGTACCACAGGAACACAGGAACACAGGACCAATGACAGAGCTCTGAGATATCATGCAGCATCAGGACGGTGATATGAGAACGGTTCGGTTCTGTGATATTAATGATGTACATGATGTTTCTGTTTGGATCAGCTGATGGCGGAGCAGCAGGATGAACAGCTGGAGCTGGTGTCAGGAACCATCGGAGTCCTGAAGAACATGTCGGAGAGGATCGGCATGGAGCTGGATGAACAGGCCGTGTAAGAACTTTCAGATACATCGTTACTGAGACGGTTCTCCTCATTCATGAGAACCAATTCATGTCTTGGACCAATCAGTCAGCTGGCTTTAGTTCCATTCTGTAGGCAACAGTTAGCATGGTCAAGAAGGACGGGGAGCAACGGGAGGTGAGGGACAACTACAGGAGGTGAGGGACACCAACAGGAGGTGAGGGACACCAACAGGAGGTGAGGGACAACTACAGGAGGTGAGGGACACCAACAGGAGGTGAGGGACACCAACAGGAGGTGAGGGACAACTACAGGAGGTGAGGGACAACTACAGGAGGTGAGGGACAACTACAGGAGGTGAGGACAACTACAGGAGGTGAGAGACAACTACAGGAGGTGAGGGACACCAACAGGAGGTGAGGGACAACTACAGGAGGTGAGGGACACCAACAGGAGGTGAGGGACACCAACAGGAGGTGAGGGACACCAACAGGAGGTGAGGGACAACTACAGGAGGTGAGGGACAACTACAGGAGGTGAGGGACACCAACAGGAGGTGAGGGACAACTACAGGAGGTGAGGGACACCAACAGGAGGTGAGGGACACCAACAGGAGGTGAGGGACACCAACAGGAGGTGAGGGACAACTACAGGAGGTGAGGGACAACTACAGGAGGTGAGGGACACCAACAGGAGGTGAGGGACAACTACAGGAGGTGAGGGACACCAACAGGAGGTGAGGGACAACTACAGGAGGTGAGGGACAACTACAGGAGGTGAGGGACAACTACAGGAGGTGAGGGACACCAACAGGAGGTGAGGGACAACTACAGGAGGTGAGGGACACCAACAGGAGGTGAGAGACAACTACAGGAGGTGAGGGACAACTACAGGAGGTGAGGGACAACTACAGGAGGTGAGGGACAACTACAGGAGGTGAGAGACAACTACAGGAGGGGAGGGACACCAACAGGAGGTGAGGGACAACTACAGGAGGTGAGGGACAACTACAGGAGGTGAGAGACACCAACAGGAGGTGAGGGACAACTACAGGAGGTGAGGGACAACTACAGGAGGTGAGGGACACCAACAGGAGGTGAGGGACAACTACAGGGGGTTTCTGGTTGGTCACTGGTTGGTTCTTGGTTGGTTCCTAGTTGGTCTATGGTTGGTTCCTGGTTGTTTCCCGGTTGGTCTATGGTTGGTTCCTGGTTGGTCTATAGTTGGTTCCTGGTTGGTTCCCGGTTGGTCTATGGTTGGTCTATGACTGGTTCCTGGTTGGTCTATGACTGGTTCCTGGTTGGTCTATGGTTGGTCTCTGGTTGGTTCCTGGTTGGTCTGTGGTTGGTTCCTGGTTGGTCTCTGGTTGGTCTGTGGTTGGTTCCTGGTTGGTCTATGGTTGGTTCCTGGTTGGTCTGTGGTTGGTTCCTAGTTGGTCTCTGGTTGGTTCCTGGTTGGTCTGTGGTTGGTCTATGGTTGGTTCCTGGTTGGTCTCTGGTTGGTTCCTGGTTGGTCTCTGGTTGGTCTATGGTTGGTTCCTGGTTGGTTCCTGGTAGGTTTCTGGTTGGTTCCTGGTTGGTCTGTGGTTGGTTCCTGGTTGGTCTGTGGTTGGTCTCTGGTTGGTGTATGGTTGGTTCCTGGTTGGTTCCTGGTTGGTCTCTGGTTGGTTCTGGTTGGTTGTTGACCAGACTTGTTGAGTCTCTGTGTGTTTTTCCTGCAGGATGTTGGATGACTTCACTCATGAGGTGGACAACACTCACTCTCGATTGGACAACGTCATGAAGAAACTGGCCAAAGTGTCTCACATGACCAGCGGTAAACTGCCTGGCAACACATGATGTCACCCTCGGTGTAGTTAGTTATAGCCGTGTACCACATCATACATCATACATCATATATCATATATCATACATCATACATCATATATCATATGATATATGATGTATGATATATGATATATCATACATCATACATCATATATGATGTATGATATATGATGTATGATATATCATACATCATACATCATACATCATATATCATGCATCATACATCATACATCATACATCATATATCATACATCATACATCATATGATATATCATACATCATATATGATATATGATGTATGATATATCATACATCATATATATTATATGTATGATATATGATGTATGATATATCATACATCATATATGATGTATGATATATGATGTATGATATATGATGTATGATGTATGATATATGATATATGATATATGATGTATGATGTATCATACATCATATATCATACATATAATATATATGATGTATGATATATCATACATCATATATCATATATCATACATCATATATCATACATCATATATGATGTATGATATATCATACATCATATATCATACATCATATAATGTATATATCATATGTATGATATATCATACATCATATATGATGTATGATACATCATATATGATGTATGATATATGATGTATGATATATCATACATCATATATGATGTATGATGTATGATATATGATGTATGATGTATGATATATGATGTATGATATATGATGTATGATATATGATGTATGATATATGATGTATGATATATGATGTATGATATATGATATATGTTAGAGACAGTTATGTCCTCACACATCGTCCTCTCTGGTTTCAGTAACAGTTGAAGTTGATTGGTTGATGTTTCTTAACGTCTGTATTTCCTCAGATCGTCGTCAGTGGTGCGCTATCGGAGTGTTGCTCGCAATCCTCTTCGTCGTCATCCTCCTCTTCTTCATCCTCTGATTGATGCCTCCTCCTGTCAGCACAGAACTCATCTGAAATCTGTGTCTCCTGGACTCTACTGGACTCTACTGGACTCTACTGAACTCTACTGGACTTTACTGGACTTTACTGGACTCTCCTGAACTCTACTGGACTCTACTGGACTCTACTGGACTCTACTGGACTCTCCTGAACTCTACTGGACTCTCCTGAGCTCTACTGGACTCTACTGGACTCTCCTGAACTCTACTGGACTCTCCTGAGCTCTACTGGACTCTACTGGACTCTCCTGAACTCTACTGGACTCTACTGGACTCTCCTGAACTCTACTGGACTCTCCTGAGCTCTACTGGACTCTCCTGAGCTCTACTGGACTCTCCTGAGCTCTACTGGACTCTACTGGACTCTACTGGACTCTCCTGAACTCTACTGGACTCTACTGGACTCTCCTGAACTCTACTGAACTCTACTGGACTCTACTAGACTCTACTAGACTCTACTGGACTCTCCTGAACTCTCCTGGACTCTCCTGAACTCTACTGGACTCTACTGGACTCTACTGTTCTAGATGTGGCCCCTGGACTCTACTGTTCTAGATGAGTCCCCTGGACTCTACTGTTCTTGATGTGGCCCCTGGACTCTACTGCTCTAGATGAGTCCCCCGGACTCTACTGTTCTTGATGTGGCCCCTGGACTCTACTGCTCTAGATGAGTCCCCCGGACTCTACTGTTCTAGATGAGTCCCCTGGACTCTACTGTTCTTGATGTGGCCCCTGGACTCTACTGCTCTAGATGAGTCCCCCGGACTCTACTGTTCTAGATGAGTCCCCTGGACTCTACTGTTCTTGATGTGGCCCCTGGACTCTACTGCTCTAGATGAGTCCCCCGGACTCTACTGTTCTAGATGAGTCCCCTGGACTCTACTGTTCTTGATGTGGCCCCTGGACTCTACTGCTCTAGATGAGTCCCCTGGACTCTACTGTTCTTGATGTGGCCCCTGGACTCTACTGCTCTAGATGAGTCCCCCGGACTCTACTGTTCTAGATGAGTCCCCTGGACTCTACTGTTCTTGATGTGGCCCCTGGACTCTACTGCTCTAGATGAGTCCCCCGGACTCTACTGTTCTAGATGAGTCCCCTGGACTCTACTGTTCTTGATGTGGCCCCTGGACTCTACTGTTCTAGATGAGTCCCCTGGACTCTACTTTTCTTGATGTGGCCCCTGGACTCTACTGTTCTAGATGAGTCCCCCGGACTCTACTGTTCTAGATGAGTCCCCTGGACTCTAATGGACTCTACTGTTCTAGATGAGTCCCCTGGACTCTACTGTTCTAGATGTGGCCCCTGGACTGTACTGTTCTCGATGTGGCCCCTGGACTCTACTGTTCTCGATGTGGCCCCTGAACTCTACTGTTCTCGATGAGGCCCCTGGACTCTACTGTTCTAGATGTGGCCCCTGGACTCTACTGGACTCTACTGGACTCTACTTTTCTCGATGAGTCCCCTGGACTCTACTGTTCTAACTGAGGCCCCTGGACACTACTGGACTCTACTGTTCTAAATGAGGCCCCTGGACACTACTGGACTCTACTGTTCTAGATGAGGCCCCTGGACTCTACTGGACACTACTGTTCTAAATGAGTCCCCTGGACTCTACTGGACTCAACTGGACTCTACTGGACCTCCGTTGGACTGAAAAGACACTTTGGTTCTTTGACTGTTAAACTCGTCTCAGAGGTTGAACCAGGTGGAAACGTGTGATGTGTTTTAATGTTTGTTTTATTTAAAGGGCTGAAAATAACCGTTTAATCAAGTTTAACTCCAGTTTAACTCTAATATAACTCTAGTTTAACTGAGTTTAGTAATTCCAGTTTAACTCTAATATAACTCCAGTTTAACTCTGAGTTTAGTAACTCCAGTTTAATTCTAGTTTAACTCCAGTTTAACTCTAGTTTAACTCTCAGTTTAGTAACTCCAGTTTAACTATAATTTAACTCTGAGTTTCACTCTAGTTCAGCTCTGTGTTCAGTAACTCTAGTTTCACTCTACTTTAACTCCATTTTAACTCGTGTTTTACTCTGAGTTTAATAACTCTAATTTAACTCCAGTTTAACTCTGAGTTTAACTCCAGTTTAACTTTAGTTTAACTCTCGTTTACTAACTTCAGTTTAACTCTACTTTAACTCTACTTTAACTGAAGTTTAACTCCAGTTTAACTCTTGAGTTTAACTCCAGTTTAACTCCGAGTTTAACTCCAGTTAACTCTGAGTTTAGTAACTCTAGTTTAACTCTAGTTTAACTCCAGTTTAACTCTAGTTTACTAACTTCAGTTTAACTCTACTTTAACTCTAGTTTAACTGTATTTTAACTCTGAGTTAACTCTAGTTTAACTGTAGTTTACTAACTTCAGTTTAAGTCTACTTTAGTCTGAGTTTAGCTCCAGGTTAAAGGACTTTAGCCACTGACTGACCGTGTTTTATATCTTCGTGTTACGACGAACTCTTGAAGAAAACTACGATGAACGAAGAACCAGAAACGGAGAACGTTGTTGATGAATTGAAGTAAACGTGTGTCGTTATAAACTGCTGCATTATAATCAATGAATAATATAATCAATAAGTCTCATTAAACTGTACTATTTAAAACACTTTAAACCAGTTTAACTTTAACCTCTTTTAAACTCTTAACTCCAAACTAACTTCAATCCTGAATTAAACCTTAGTTTAATTTCAAGTTAAGTGCAACTCTAATGTCGTCTTTTCTCCATTTAAACCCAGTTTAACTCTAAACTTGAATTCCACTTTTAACTCCATGTTAACGTCAGTTTATCCCTGGTTTAAATCAGATTTAATCTTGGATTAACTCTGGTTTAAATCAGGTTTGATCCTGGATTAACTCTGGTTTAAATCAGGTTTAATCCTGGATTAACTCTGGTTTAATTTAGGTGTCATCCTGGATTAACTCAGGTTTAATTTAGGTGTCATCCTGGATTAACTCTAGTTTCCTTCAGATTTAATCCTAGTTTAGCTCCAGTTTAACTCTGGTTTACTTCAGGTTTAATCCTGGGTTAACTCTAGTTTAATCCTGGGTTAACTCTGGTAGTTTAGTCCTGGGTTAACTGTGGTTTAATCCTGGGTTTACTTCAGGTTTAATCCTGGGTTAACTCTGGTAGTTTAGTCCTGGGTTAACTGTGGTTTAATCCTGGGTTTACTTCAGGTTTAATCCTGGGTTAACTCTGGTAGTTTAGTCCTGGGTTAACTGTGGTAGTTTAGTGTGAGGTTGGCGTTGAGGGTTTGTGGAGAATAATCTCCGAACACTAAGACTTCCTGTTTACAGTTTGTGTGACGTCGTTTGTTTTCTGATGTTTAATGTTTTATTTTATTTTATTTTGGTTCTTCGAACGTTTTATTGACTTTATTTTTATTTGACTTTATTTTTATTTTGACTTAATTTTTATTTCCTGAACCGATCGATCAGTTGATTGATCAGTGACTGATCGATCAGCACATCCTGCAGTTTATTGATCAGTGGACTTTTCTACTGTTTAACTGTTAGACCGCTCACTTCCTGCTGCTGCTTCACAATAAAAGCTTTTCTAAAATGAACCTCTGGAAGGCTTTTAATGTGAAGGTGCAGCAGGAAGTGCAGTCCTGAAGGTTATTGAGCTCGGACTCGGTGTCAGAGGAAGCAGCCAATCACATCGTCCCACGCCAGCAGATTGACGGTACGCGTGGCGGTGAAATCTCACGTCTGTTTCCTGTTTTATCAAAATAAAAGCACCGTGTTCTGAACTCTGACTGATGAAAATAAAACCAAATACACCCACCTGGAGCGTTTCATCTCTTTAATCCAGTTTAATCTCTTTAATCCAGTTTATTATAGTTTATTATAGTTTAATATCCAGTTTATTATAGTTTATTTACAGTTTAATATAGTTTATTATAGTTTATTTACAGTTTAATATAGTTTATTATAGTTTATTATAGTTTATTTACAGTTTAATATAGTTTATTATAGTTTATTATAGTTTAATATCCAGTTTATTATAGTTTATTTACAGTTTAATATAGTTTATTATAGTTTATTTACAGTTTAATATAGTTTATTATAGTTTATTTACAGTTTATTATAGTTTATTTACAGTTTATTATAGTTTATTATAGTTTATTTACAGTTTAATATAGTTTATTATAGTTTATTATAGTTTAATATAGTTTATTTACAGTTTAATATCCAGTTTATTATAGTTTATTATAGTTTAATATCCAGTTTATTATAGGTTATTTACAGTTTAATATAGTTTATTATAGTTTATTTACAGTTTAATATAGTTTATTATAGTTTATTTACAGTTTATTATAGTTTATTTACAGTTTATTATAGTTTATTATAGTTTATTTACAGTTTAATATAGTTTATTATAGTTTAATATCCAGTTTATTATAGTTTATTTACAGTTTATTATAGTTTATTTACAGTTTAATATAGTTTATTATAGTTTATTATAGTTTATTTACAGTTTAATATAGTTTATTATAGTTTATTATAGTTTAATATAGTTTATTTACAGTTTAATATCCAGTTTATTATAGTTTATTTACAGTTTAATATAGTTTATTTACAGTTTAATATCCAGTTTATTATAGTTTATTTACAGTTTAATATAGTTTATTTACAGTTTATTATAGTTTATTATAGTTTATTTACAGTTTAATATAGTTTATTATAGTTTATTATAGTTTAATATAGTTTATTTACAGTTTAATATCCAGTTTATTATAGTTTATTTACAGTTTATTATAGTTTATTATAGTTTATTATAGTTTATTTACAGTTTAATATCCAGTTTATTATAGTTTATTTACAGTTTATTATAGTTTATTTACAGTTTATTATAGTTTATTATAGTTTATTATAGTTTAATATCCAGTTTATTATAGGTTATTTACAGTTTAATATAGTTTATTATAGTTTATTTACAGTTTAATATAGTTTATTATAGTTTATTTACAGTTTAATATAGTTTATTATAGTTTATTATAGTTTATTATAGTTTATTATAGTTTATTTACAGTGTAATATAGTTTATTATAGTTTATTTACAGTGTAATATAGTTTATTATAGTTTATTATAGTTTATTATAGTTTATTTACAGTTTAATATCCAGTTTATTATAGTTTATTTACAGTTTATTATAGTTTATTTACAGTTTATTATAGTTTATTATAGTTTATTATAGTTTAATATCCAGTTTATTATAGGTTATTTACAGTTTAATATAGTTTATTATAGTTTATTTACAGTTTAATATAGTTTATTATAGTTTATTATAGTTTATTATAGTTTATTTACAGTTTAATATAGTTTATTATAGTTTATTATAGTTTATTATAGTTTATTTACAGTGTAATATAGTTTATTATAGTTTATTTACAGTGTAATATAGTTTATTATAGTTTATTATAGTTTATTATAGTTTATTTACAGTGTAATATAGTTTATTATAGTTTATTATAGTTTATTATAGTTTATTTACAGTGTAATATAGTTTATTATAGTTTATTTACAGTTTAATATAGTTTATTATAGTTTATTATAGTTTATTATAGTTTATTTACAGTGTAATATAGTTTATTATAGTTTATTTACAGTGTAATATAGTTTATTATAGTTTATTTACAGTTTAATATCCAGTTTATTATAGGTTATTTACAGTTTAATATAGTTTATTATAGTTTATTTACAGTTTAATATAGTTTATTATAGTTTATTTACAGTGTAATATAGTTTATTATAGTTTATTATAGTTTATTTACAGTTTAATATAGTTTATTATAGTTTATTATAGTTTATTATAGTTTATTTACAGTTTAATATAGTTTATTATAGTTTATTTACAGTGTAATATAGTTTATTATAGTTTATTTACAGTTTAATATCCAGTTTATTATAGGTTATTTACAGTTTAATATAGTTTATTATAGTTTATTTACAGTTTAATATAGTTTATTATAGTTTATTTACAGTGTAATATAGTTTATTATAGTTTATTATAGTTTATTATAGTTTATTTACAGTTTAATATCCAGTTTATTATAGGTTATTTACAGTTTAATATAGTTTATTATAGTTTATTTACAGTTTAATATAGTTTATTATAGTTTATTTACAGTTTAATATAGTTTATTATAGTTTATTTACAGTTTAATATAGTTTATTATAGTTTATTTACAGTTTAATATCCAGTTTATTATAGTTTATTTACAGTTTAATATAGTTTATTATAGTTTATTACAGTTTATTATAGTTTATTTACAGTTTAATATAGTTTATTATAGTTTATTACAGTTTATTATAGTTTATTTACAGTTTATTATAGTTTATTTACAGTTTAATATAGTTTATTACAGTTTATTATAGTTTATTTACAGTTTAATATCCAGTTTATTATAGTTTATTTACAGTTTAATATCCAGTTTATTATAGTTTATTTACAGTTTAATATAGTTTATTATAGTTTATTACAGTTTATTATAGTTTATTTACAGTTTATTATAGTTTATTTACAGTTTAATATAGTTTATTATAGTTTATTTACAGTTTAATATCCAGTTTATTATAGTTTATTTACAGTTTATTATAGTTTATTTACAGTTTAATATAGTTTATTATAGTTTATTTACAGTTTAATATCCAGTTTATTATAGTTTATTTACAGTTTATTATAGTTTATTTACAGTTCAATATAGTTTATTATAGTTTATTTACAGTTTAATATAGTTTATTATAGTTTATTTACAGTTTATTATAGTTTATTTACAGTTTAATATAGTTTATTATAGTTTATTTACAGTTTATTATAGTTTATTATAGTTTATTTACAGTTTAATATCCAGTTTATTATAGTTTATTTACAGTTTAATATCCAGTTTATTATAGTTTATTTACAGTTTATTATAGTTTATTTACAGTTTATTATAGTTTATTATAGTTTATTATAGTTTAGTATAGTTTAGTATAGACGTATTAAAGGAGCTGAGGTTCAGTTTACAAGATTAGAAATGATAAATATTAATGCAATCTCAGAGATGATTCTGAATGATCTGCATTTTATTTTATTTTATTATTATTGATATTATTTTGATGTGAACAGAGATATTGAGTGAACTTGTGCATGTGGTTGTGTTGTTGCGTCGTTGTGTAACGTTATTGATCGATGGCTGCTGCAGCTGTTTGTGTCCAGATGTTCTCTGAGCTGTTGACCAACAGACGGTCGATGTCTCAAAGGTTGATGTGATGTTTCAGCGCTCTGCAGGACACTGACCTCAGTTCAGCTGCTCTCACTGCCCAGATCAGCTCTCACTGCTCTCATCTGGACGTCTGCACACACTCGACCGTCTACCTGCTCAGGTGAGATCTACTAACCTTCCTCCTGGAGTCACATGAATGTATTCTTCTTATTATTATTATCATTATAATTATGATTATTATCTCCTGCTCGTCTGTCTGTGTGAATCTCTGTCTGTTCTGTTGGTTCAGTGTTTCCTGTGATTCAGTCCCTCCTTATTAGAATAAAAGAACATTTACAGCTGCACAGAAACATCCACGTTTCATCTCAGAGTTTCATCTCACAGTTTCATCTCACAGTTTCATCTCACAGTTTCATCTCACAGTTTCATCTCACAGTTTCATCTCACAGTTTCATCTCAGAGTTTCATCTAAGAGTTTCATCTCACAGTTTCATCTCACAGTTTCATCTCACAGTTTCATCTCAGAGTTTCGTCTAAGAGTTTCATCTCACAGTTTCATCTCAGAGTTTCATCTCAGAGTTTCATCTCACAGTTTCATCTCACAGTTTCATCTCAGAGTTTCGTCTAAGAGTTTCATCTCACAGTTTCATCTCAGAGTTTCATCTAAGAGTTTCATCTCACAGTTTCATCTCACAGTTTCATCTCAGAGTTTCATCTCACAGTTTCATCTCACAGTTTCATCTCAGAGTTTCATCTCAGAGTTTCATCTCAGAGTTTCATCTCACAGTTTCATCTCACAGTTTCATCTCACAGTTTCATCTCAGAGTTTCATCTCACAGTTTCATCTCACAGTTTCATCTCAGAGTTTCATCTCACAGTTTCATCTCACAGTTTCATCTCACAGTTTCATCTCAGAGTTTCATCTCAGAGTTTCATCTCACAGTTTCATCTCACAGTTTCATCTCACAGTTTCATCTCAGAGTTTCATCTCACAGTTTCATCTCAGAGTTTCATCTCACAGTTTCATCTCACAGTTTCATCTCAGAGTTTCATCTCACAGTTTCATCTCACAGTTTCATCTCACAGTTTCATCTCAGAGTTTCATCTCAGAGTTTCATCTCACAGTTTCATCTCACAGTTTCATCTCAGAGTTTCATCTCACAATTTCATCTCACAGTTTCATCTCACAGTTTCATCTCAGAGTTTCATCTCACAGTTTGGAGAGAAACGTCTGAAATCTTTAGAATAAAATCAGAATACAAAAACATCTTTTAATGGTTCATTTATTCAGGTTGAGTGCGGCTGCAGTGGTGGTTCTGTTTGTAGTTCTGTTTGTAGTTCTGTTTGTGGTTCTGTTTGTGGTTCTGTTTGTGGTTCTGTTTGTGGTTCTGTTTGTAGTTCTGTTTGTGGTTCTGTTTGTGGTTCTGTTTGTAGTTCTGTTTGTAGTTCTGTTTGTGGTTCTGTTTGTAGTTCTGTTTGTAGTTCTGTTTGTAGTTCTGTTTGTGGTTCTGTTTGTGGTTCTGTTTGTAGTTCTGTTTGTAGTTCTGTTTGTGGTTCTGTTTGTAGTTCTGTTTGTGGTTCTGTTTGTGGTTCTGTTTGTAGTTCTGTTTGTGGTTCTGTTTGTGGTTCTGTTTGTAGTTCTGTTTGTAGTTCTGTTTGTGGTTCTGTTTGTAGTTCTGTTTGTGGTTCTGTTTGTGGTTCTGTTTGTAGTTCTGTTTGTAGTTCTGTTTGTGGTTCTGTTTGTGGTTCTGTTTGTGGTTCTGTTTGTGGTTCTGTTCGTGGTTCTGTTTGTGGTTCTGTTCGTGGTTCTGTTCGTGGTTCTGTTCAGGGCTCAGCCTGCAGGCACTGCTTAGTCATGTTAGATGTGTGTGTTTGTGTGTGTGCGTGTGCGTAGGTGTGTGTGTGTGCGTAGGTGTGTGTGTGTGCGTAGGTGTGTGTGTGTGCGTAGGTGTGTGTGTGTGCGTAGGTGTGTGTGTGTGTGTAGGTGTGTGTGTGTGCGTAGGTGTGTGTGTGTGCGTAGGTGTGTGTGTGTGTGTAGGTGTGTGTGTGTGCGTAGGTGTGTGTGTATCGGAGTCAAATGTTTTTCAGCCTTTGGAGTCAAACTGAAGGAACTTCCTCTGAATCATGTTTAAAATAATCAATAATAATCTCCTAATATTGATCTATAAATCTATAAGGCTAGAAACGTTTCTTTTTGACATGAAGTCTGGTGAGTCTGCTTCTCTGCTCCTTTATGAGCTCTGTCTGTCTCTCTGTCTGTCTGTCTGTCTGTCTCTCTGTCTGTCTGTCTGTCTGTCTGTCTGTCTGTCTGTCTCTCTGTCTGTCTGTCTGTCTGTCTGTCTGTCTGTCTGTCTGTCTGTCTGTCTGTTGTTCCCTCATTTAATACAAGTAGAAATATTCCTGCACAACCTCCAGATAATTAGAATAATAATA
>NW_023618447.1:25000-42500 GCF_015220745.1 Sebastes umbrosus | reverse complement strand
TGTCCCTGTGTGTCTCCGTGTGTCCCCGTGTGTCCCCGTGTGTCCCCGTGTGTCCCCGTGTGTCCCCGTGTGTCTCCGTCTGCAGGTGTTTGAGTTTGACACCATCAAGGAGAAGACGTCGGACCAGGTCCATTTCTTCTTCGCTAAACTCAACTGCCGTCTGTACCGGAAGAAGGACGCCACCACAGAGCTGATCTCTGCCAACCGGCTGTTCGGGGACAAGTCTCTGGTCTTCAACGAGACGTACCAGAACATCAGCGAGACCGTCTACGGAGCCAAGCTGCTGCCCCTCAACTTCAAGGTACCGTAGCGGTCCGACTCCGGTCCCCCCGAGACCCTCTGGAGTTCTACTGATAACCCCGGTTCTGTGCTGCAGGAGAACCCGGAGAAGGCCCGGGTCACCATCAACGACTGGATCGCCAACAAGACGGAGAACCTGATCCAGGACACGCTGCCGGTCGGGGCGCTGGACTCCAACACCGTCCTGGTCCTCGTCAACACCATCTACTTCAAGGTACCGGAGCTGTGGAGCATTGTCGCGGGGTTCTATGTCAAAACTCCGTGCAACATGAAAAACACTGGCGTAGTCGGAACACGTTGTATTAATCCCTTTTTATTATGCCGGCCTCCCAAAGTGCAATCATTGCTTACTATTTACAAAAAGTGAAAAATAGAAAATAAGCTATATACAAAACATCAACTAGTACTGAAAATCGAGTTCCTCAATAACTCCATGATTTCTTTCAGAACAGGTAAAAACAATCCAAAAATACAATCTATATGTTACCTTCCTGAGGGTTACCTTCTCTGTCAACACTTCAAGATCAGACTCCCTCAGCTGGCCAAGATGACCCCCTTTTAAACCAATAGCCCCCCCCTGGGCGTATTCCTTACACAGAAAAATAACAATTAACATTATTCTTCATCATAGAAGATATTTATAGCCCCTTTAACCTAGGCATATTTTACATTTAAATGATATACCTCTGTCTAAACATCCCCCCCCCTCAACCAAAACAAGTTCATTTGCAACAAAATCACAATTCAAAATAATAAACATATTTAAACTGATCACATGATCTCAAAACGCGCGAGGGCACCCTTTATAACGGGCTTTGTTACGGCCCTGTTTGCTCGTCAATCCCGTGAATGGGACATGACAGGATGGACAGGATGGACACGATGGACAGGATGGACAGGATGGACACGCAGCGTTTCAGCAGCTGCTGAGTGAGAATCATGTCTGTGTGAATATATGCGTGTAGGAAACAGCAGAACAATCAAGCGTGCAGCTTTGGTCGCACTACTGACAAACAGCTCAGGGGAGAGGGAGATGTCGCGATGCGTTTTAACTACGAAGTGAATCAGGAAGGGAGCGCAGAAATGTGTGTGTGTGTGTGTGTGTGTGTGCGCGCTGCCCACAGTCAGTGACGGCTACTCCGTCACAAGCATGTTAGCATGTTAGCTAACATCTCTCCTCGTCTCCTTGTCCTCCCCTTCCTTGTCTCCTCTCTCCTCGTCTCCTCTTTCCTTGTCAACTCTCTCCTCTCTCCTTGTCTCCTCTCTCCTCTCTCCTTGTCTCCTCGTCTCCTCTCTCCGTGTCTCCTCGTCTCCTGTGTCCTCTCTCCGTGTCTCCTCTCTACTTGTCTCCTCTCTCCTCGTCTCCTCATCTCCTCTCTCCTCGTCTCCTCGTCTCCTGTGTCCTCTCTCCGTGTCTCCTCTCTACTTGTCTCCTCTCTCCTTGTCTCCTCGTCTCCTCATGTCCTCTCTCCTCGTCTCCTCGTCTCCTGTGTCCTCTCTCCGTGTCTCCTCTCTACTTGTCTCCTCTCTCCTCGTCTCCTCATCTCCTCATGTCCTCTCTCCTCGTCTCCTCGTCTCCTGTGTCCTCTCTCCGTGTCTCCTCTCTACTTGTCTCCTCTCTCCTCGTCTCCTCATCTCCTCTCTCCTCGTCTCCTCGTCTCCTGTGTCCTCTCTCCGTGTCTCCTCTCTACTTGTCTCCTCTCTCCTTGTCTCCTCGTCTCCTCATGTCCTCTCTCCTCGTCTCCTCGTCTCCTGTGTCTTCAGGGTCAGTGGAAGAATAAGTTCGATAAGGACCTCGTGTACCAGACAGACTTCCATGTGAGTGCGGATCGGACCTGCTCGGTCCACATGATGTACCAGGAGACCCGCTTCAGGTACTTCACCGACGACCAGGTGCAGGTGCTGGAGATGCCGTACCGCGGAGACGACATCACCATGGTGATCATCCTGCCCAGAAGAGACACCATGCTCAGCAAGGTAACCATGACGACCAGCTGGACCGGTTCTTATTCAAGTCAGCCGTTAGCAGAGAGCTAATCAATAAGTGAGCTAATCAATAATCAATAAGTGAGCTAATCAATAATCAATAAGTGAGCTAATCAATAAGTTGTGTGTGTAGGTGGAGGACAGTCTGGACCTGAAGAAGCTGACCGGCTGGTTGGACCAGATGACTGAGACGACGGTGGCCGTCCACGTGCCTCGCTTCAGGATCGAGGACGAATTCAGTCTGAAGGAGAAGCTGAAGGCGATGGGACTGACTCACCTGTTCAGCTCCGAGCACGCCTCTCTGCCAGGTGAAAGGGGCGTTCAGGGGACATGGGGCGTTCAGGGACTCTAGTGAGAGCGCGGGGCGTTCAGGGACTCTAGTGAGAGCGCGGTGCGTTCAGGAACTCTAGTGAGAGCGCGGTGCGTTCAGGGACTCTAGTGAGAGCGCGGGGCGTTCAGGGACTCTAGTGAGAGCGCGGTGCGTTCAGGAACTCTAGTGAGAGCGCGGTGCGTTCAGGGACTCTAGTGAGAGCGTGGTGCGTTCAGGGACTCTAGTGAGAGCGCGGTGCGTTCAGGAACTCTAGTGAGAGCATGGTGCGTTAAGGGGACATGGGGCGTTCAGGGACTCTAGTGAGAGCGCGGTGCGTTCAGGGACTCTAGTGAGAGCGCGGTGCGTTCAGGAACTCTAGTGAGAGCATGGTGCGTTAAGGGGACATGGGGCGTTCAGGGACTCTAGTGAGAGCGCGGTGCGTTCAGGTACTCTAGTGAGAGCGCGGTGCGTTCAGGAACTCTAGTGAGAGCGCGGTGCGTTCAGGGACTCTAGTGAGAGCGTGGTGCGTTCAGGAACTCTAGTGAGAGCGCGGTGCGTTCAGGAACTCTAGTGAGAGCATGGTGCGTTAAGGGGACATGGGGCGTTCAGGGACTCTAGTGAGAGCGCGGTGCGTTCAGGAACTCTAGTGAGAGCGCGGTGCGTTCAGGGACTCTAGTGAGAGCGTGGTGCGTTCAGGGACTCTAGTGAGAGCGCGGTGCGTTCAGGAACTCTAGTGAGAGCATGGTGCGTTAAGGGGACATGGGGCGTTCAGGGACTCTAGTGAGAGCGCGGTGCGTTCAGGGACTCTAGTGAGAGCGCGGTGCGTTCAGGAACTCTAGTGAGAGCGTGGTGCGTTCAGGGACTCTAGTGAGAGCGCGGTGCGTTCAGGAACTCTAGTGAGAGCATGGTGCGTTAAGGGGACATGGGGCGTTCAGGGACTCTAGTGAGAGCGTGGTGCGTTCAGGGACTCTAGTGAGAGCGCGGTGCGTTCAGGAACTCTAATGAGAGCGCGGTGCGTTCAGGGACTCTAGTGAGAGCGCGGTGCGTTCGGGAACTCTAGTGAGAGCGTGGTGCGTTAAGGGACTCTAGTGAGAGCGTGGTGCGTTCAGGAACTCTAGTGAGAGCGCGGTGCGTTCAGGAACTCTAGTGAGAGCGTGGTGCGTTAAGGGACTCTAGTGAGAGCGTGGTGCGTTCGGGGACTCTAGTGAGAGCGCGGGGCGTTCGGGGACTCTAGTGAGAGCGCGGTGCGTTCGGGGACTCTAGTGAGAGCGCGGTGCGTTCGGGGACTCTAGTGAGAGCGTGGTGCGTTCAGGGACTCTAGTGAGAGCGCGGTGCGTTCAGGAACTCTAGTGAGAGCATGGTGCGTTAAGGGGACATGGGGCGTTCAGGGACTCTAGTGAGAGCGTGGTGCGTTCAGGGACTCTAGTGAGAGCGCGGTGCGTTCAGGAACTCTAGTGAGAGCGCGGTGCGTTCAGGGACTCTAGTGAGAGCGCGGTGCGTTCGGGAACTCTAGTGAGAGCGCGGTGCGTTCGGGAACTCTAGTGAGAGCGCGGTGCGTTCGGGAACTCTAGTGAGAGCGCGGTGCGTTCGGGGACTCTAGTGAGAGCGCGGGGCGTTCGGGGAACTCTAGTGAGAGCGCGGTGCGTTCGGGGACTCTAGTGAGAGCGCGGGGCGTTCGGGAACTCTAGTGAGAGCGCGGGGCGTTCGGGAACTCTAGTGAGAGCGCGGTGCGTTCGGGAACTCTAGTGAGAGCGCGGTGCGTTCGGGGACTCTAGTGAGAGCGCGGTGCGTTCGGGGACTCTAGTGAGAGCGCGGGGCGTTCGGGGTGATGAAGTGAGTGTCGGTAGTTTGAGTAGTTGAAGTATGTTTGTGTTTCAGGGATGTTGGAGGACGGCGGTGAAGGCCTCCACATCTCAGACGCCTTCCATAAAGCCTTCCTGGAGGTCAGATACTGACACACTCACCATGTATATACAGTACATGTACAGTAGATGTATATTTATATATAAATCTATATACTGTGGTCTGCAGGTGAACGAGGAGGGCAGCGAGGCGGCGGCGGCCACCGCCGTGGTCGCCATCGGGCGTTCCATCAACCTGGACCGGGAGGTGTTCGTGGCCGACCGGCCGTTCCTGCTGCTCATCAGAGAGTCCACCATCAACGCCCTGCTGTTCACCGCCAGAGTGGCCGACCCCTGCAGCCAATGAGAACGCTCCGGCCTGCCGATGTCACAAATCCACACGTTGCCTCGGTAACAACAACAATACGTCACCGTCTGACTCCGACATATATAGAGAGGTTATTATTGGCTGTAGAGAGGTGAAGCCCCGCCCCCTTCTGTTTCCTCTGAGGGACGGGATCTGTGATTGGTTTCCACCTAAAGCAGGGGTCAGGGGTCAGGGGTCAGGGGTCAGCGACCTTTACTATCAAAATAAAATGAATAACAATAGGGCCACATTGAGGGAAAAAACATCTGAGAACTACAGAATAAAGTCGTACCTTAACAAGAAAAAAAGTCGTAATTTTACATTTAATAAAGACGTAATATTACGAGAATAAAGTCATAACTTTACTTTATAATATCGTGACTTTATTCTGTAAATCTCAGATGTATTATATATATATATTATATATCAGTTATTTCCCTCAGTGTGGTCCTAATGCTCCGTCGTACCGTAGAACTACAACAATGATCAATCAAAATGAAAGTGGTGGTCAGTGGAGGGGGCGGGGCTTCACCTCTCCACGCTGTAACGTATGTCCATCCAGTACTTTTAGAGAACACTGCTGCATTGTGGGTAAAGAAAGAGGCGGCTCGGTGGCGGTGGACACTTAAAGTGCTTTATTGTATTTCCTGTGGAGGCGCTGCGACCTGTGAGTGATCTAGTGGTCATCGTGGTGAAAGAAGCTTCTTCACATTGGTCTAAACTACCCCCCCCCACCAACAGAGACATGCAACAGAAAAGATCTTCACAATAAAAGTACCTCCTCTTCAAAATAAAATGTACAGTATTAAAAGTTTAATTTACTAAAGGCTTCCTCTCTGACTCCGTCTGATATATTATTGGATATACTTTAGAATCAACAGTGACCTCATCACGTGGAGAAATGATTAGATTGATAACTCATTAATTATTCATTCATTAATTAGGCTTTAAGGTCGATCATTAATCACACTGTAAAAAGAATCAAACAAAGAGCCAGAAGCTGAAGAGACGCGAAGGAGTCGTTGTGAAGCGACTCCGAGTCGCCATGACGACCAGAGGTGATGATGATGATGAGGAAGATGAGGTTGAGCTGTTTTCACAGTTTGACTGAAGATGAAACTGAAGAACCATCGAGGAGGAGAAGTCGGACTCTGAGCGGTGAGTTACTGATAATCATAATCTCTAATAATCTAATAATCTATAACCAAATAAACTTTGATCTGTCAGAAAGATCATATTAATCTGATTATAGATTATATTTAACATGGTGTGTTCAGGGACTCTATTGAGAGCGCGGGGCGTTCAGGGACTAATATATAGTTTATATATATATATATACACACTTATATAAACTGTATATATTACATATATACAGTATACTGTATATATAATATATATATATCATATATAATAAATATATTATATATTATATACACAGTATGTATATATATAATATATATAATATGATACATGTACATGTATATACAGTATATATAGATATATAATATATACAGTATATATCTATATATACTGTATATATAATATATACAGTATATATATATATAATATATACTATATAATATATCTATAATATATACAGTATCTATATATAATATATACATTTTATATATATTATATATACTATATAATATATCTATAATATATACAGTATATATATATATATATAATATTAATGAGGCAGATCTGCGTCACCAGTTTGATTTTTACTGAACGTGATAAAAGGAAAGTGAGTCTTCCTGGTCTCTGATCTATCAGTCTATTGATCTATCAGTCTATTGATCTATCAGTCTATTGGTTCACACTCATCTGATCCGACTTTTCCTCCTTTAGAGATTGAACCGGACCGGACCGGACCGGAACCGGACCGGACTGGACTGGCTGAAACTTGTGGAAGCAGCGTTTTGTTGACTGGCTTGAAATGATGAGTTCATTGAAAACAAAAAGTCACTGCAGAGTACTGAGGACCAGGATCACACTGAAGACCTGACCCGGTCTGGACCGGGTCAGGTCCTCAGTGTGAACTGGTCCAGACTGGGTCATGCTGAGGACCTGACCCGGTCTTACTGGTAGTTCCTCTGATGGTTGGATGTCTGAGCGGTTCAGACTGAGGTGGTGTTATCGGTGGTTCAGAGCTGGGCAACACGTCCTCTCTTCACTGGTTCTGATCCGATTAGATATAATATATAATATTAGAATTCTTTCTGGATGTTTTGTTCCTTCTTCTTAATAAAGAATGTTTAAAGCGTCTCCTCTCACCTGTCTGCAGGGATCTACAGGTGTACTCCATCACTGGTTGCTATGGTTACAGGTGTACTCCATCACTGGTTGCTATGGATACAGGTGTACTCCATCACTGGTTGCTATGGTTACAGGTGAGAGGTGAAGCTCTATAAACGTGAATATTATTAGCAGTAAACCAAAGGACCTGTCGGCCAATCAGAACGCAGTGTTTTCTGTTGCCGCGGTACACTGGGAAGAGGTCTTGAGGTTGCCATGACAACTGATTTATTGTCTTCCATGTTGCCCAGCTTTGGTTTCGTTGTGTTTTTGCCGCCCTCTGCAGCGACTGGCAGGCAGGCGCTCCTCACCTGCTGCTGAGTGTATTCACAGGTGTGTTTTGTTTCTGCGGCGTGTCGCTCGCACTGAGGTTAGCCGTTAGCGTTCTGCTACGTAGGGAAAGGTAAACGTCCGATTCACTGAATAAAAGAACGAGTCTGTATACCTGATAGTTCCTGGTTTAGCCTGAAGAGTGAGTGCGGCGGTTGCAGCGGCGGCCGGGAGGAACACGGGCGTCCAGCCGAGCCGCGGCGAGGACAGAACCGCCGGCTTCACTTGCATAAAAAACTGACGGGTCCACTAAGAATGTGATTCACAGCTCTGGAGAGAAACAGTAACAGCCGATCCGTGTGCTACCTGCCGACCGTCCGTCCGTCCGTCCGTCGGGACGTAGCGCCGACGTAGCGCCGACGTAGCGCCCAGCTAACCGACATTATTCATAAACACAAACATGGTAGTTTAAATAGGTCTGATAATATGTGACTTTATATTGTTCTGGTCTATAAAAAGTTCTGTTTTTGATCCTCTGATAAGTGCTGAAGTTGTTCCGGAGGTCCGACGCGGCCGCGGCGTCTTTCATTTGGTTGCCAGGCCGACCGACCCGCTCACGCCCTCCAGCAGGTGACCTTTGACCTCTGGAGGGGGTCGCTTTAGTCCAGCTCCTTTAGTCCGGCCTGGCTACTACATCCATCTGGTCTGACAGGGTCCAGCTCCTCGTCCTGTCGCTACCCGATCAATGACCCGATCAATGACTCGATCAATGACCCGATCAATGACCCGATCAATGACCTGATCAATGACCCGATCAATGACCCGATCAATGACCCGATCAATGACCCGATCAATGACTCGATCAATGACCCGATCAATGACCCGATCAATGACTCGATCAATGACTCGATCAATGACCCGATCAATGACCTGATCAGAACCGTCCGTCGTCATGACGCGTCGCCTCTACTGCACGTGTGCGGCTGTACTCGGTGCATCTCAACAGATGTTGCTCCAGTGGAACCGTTCTGAGCCCGTTAGCCCGTTAGCTAACATTAGCTAGAGAGCTAGGCTAACCCGACCTCCGTCCGTACGGCAGCAAGCTAACGTTAGCTTAGCTTAAAGCTTAGCTCTTTAAAGATGGAGGTCAATCAGGAATATCAGCGTCAACATGCTAACTAGCCGCTAGCTCTGATAGCAGCTAGCAGCGGACGTTAGCTAACGTTAGCTTCCTGTGTCTTCCTATAGAAAGTGAATGTAAAATAGTCAAAATCAGTTAGCTCATCAGCTAACGGGACTCTTCTGTCTGCTGAAGTCAAATTAAAGCTAATTTATGTTAACTATAACTATATAACTATAGTTACGGGGTTATGATGAGTAAACAACGAGCTACAATTAATACAAACCACTTTAATAGTGGATGAACAGCTGTTAATTATTATTATGAATGAATTAGTTATATATATAATATATATATATTATATATATAATATATATAATATATATATAATATCTTATATAATATATATATAAGATATTATATATATATATTGATGTAAACTAGTAGAACATAATGAGTACAGTAAGTTAGCTTGCAGTTAGCTAATGTTGAA
Source organism: Sebastes umbrosus (assembly GCF_015220745.1). NCBI lineage: Eukaryota > Metazoa > Chordata > Actinopteri > Perciformes > Sebastidae > Sebastes > Sebastes umbrosus. Next base: position 33,515 of record NW_023618447.1, on the reverse strand, counting down.
CTAAAGGTCTGAAACATGAGCTCTTTAGTGGCGGAGGTCGGAGGTCGGAGGTCGGAGGTTTGTCATTGATTGTAATAATCGATAGAATAGATGTATTGATAAACGAGCTCTGAACACATCTGTTAGCTTGTAAGCTAATGTTGTTGCATAATTTGCCAGCCGTCTGTTTCTGTTTCTTCTCCCTGACTGAACTCAAAGTTATTCATCAACGGTTCCACCTGTTTTTCCTCGCCGCCGCCGCCGTGCAGCAGATTTAACGCGTCATCGTTAACGCGACGGTTACTGATCAGGTCTTCCTGTCGTCCCGTCACACACATTGTCAGAGCAAGAAAGTGTCCAAGAAAAACATAAACAAAATCAATAAAACACATGCTAGTTTATAAAAGTATCTGAGAAGAGTGACGGAGCGCTCTGAGTGAGTGGACCAGAGCGCCCCCCCTGTGATCAGAACGCCCCCTGATGAGCAGAGCGCCCCCGGTGAATAGAGCGCCTCCCTGTGGTCAGAGCGCCCCCGGTGACCAGAGCGCCTCCCTGTGATCAGAGCGCCCTCCGTTGACCAGAGCACCTCTCTGTGGTCAGAGCGCCCCCCCTGTGGTCAAAGCGCCCCCCGGTGACCAGAGCGCCTCCCTATGGTCAGAGCGCCCCTGGTGACCAGAGCGCCTCCCTGTGATCAGAGCGCCCCTCTCGTGACCAGAGCACCTCCCTGTGACCAGAGCGCCTCCCTGTGATCAGAGCGCCCCCCGGTGGTCAGAGCGCCCCCGGTGATCAGAGCGCCCCTCTGGTGACCAGAGCGCCCCTCTGGTGACCAGAGCGTCTCCCTGTGATCAGAGCGCCCCTTCGGTGATCAGAGCGCCCCCCGGTGATTAGAGCGCCCTCCGGTGATCAGAGCGCCCTCCGTTGATCAGAGCGCCCCCTGTGGTCAGAGCGCCCTCCAAGTGGAGCGCCGCTGTGCGCTGCAGCAGCTGTATTGCGTAGTGATGAGAGGTAACTGAGCGGTGTAGCTTATCTGAGGTTTGTTGTCTGAGTCTGTTCAGGTGGTTCTTATAACGTCCTGCTAACGTCCTGCTAACGTCCTTAAACACTTAAACTATAATTGATTACAGCCAGATTAACTAATCAGTGTGATCAGAGTTCTTCACCTCTCGTCTACATCGAGATCTATTGATTCCTGGAGCTTTCAGATGCATCCCATGACCTTCTTCCGGGGGTTAGCTGAGCAGACGGTGAGGTAATGGCGGGGCTGTGGGTCATGTGACTGAAGTCCTGTACTTAGATCACCTGATGACACCTGAGCAGGTTTGATTGGCTGAAGAAGGCCATGTCGTACAGTCGAAAGCTCTGGGAAAAGCTAGGTAAGAATATTTATCATTTGTCTTTAGATCAACCGTTCACTCAACCTTTTCTCCGATTTATCCTAAATTCTACATTTATCGTTTTTTATTGAGAATCTATAGATTATTATATTTTATTATATAAATATATTATATTTTATTATATATCATAAAATAAATATTATTATATATTACTCAAATATATTATATTTTATTATTCCATATTTTATAGACCAAATGATTGATTAATCTACAGATCAATAAACTGACCGGCAGATTAATCAATAATCAAACTAACCGTTAGCTGCAGCCCTAAAGGTGACACATTTTAATGAGCTCTTATGTATGTATGAGCTCTGGGATCAGGACCGGATCAGGACCAGATCAGGACCGGATCAGGACCAGATCAGGACCAAGAGGAGTCTAAAGTGTGTTTTCTACTAGACTTCTGATGTTGGTTGTGATGTTGGTTGTGATGTTGGTTCTAATTAGGGCCCGAGCACCGACAAAGTCGGTCCGAGGACCTATTGTAATTCAAATGATTATTATTCTTATTATTATTATTATTATTATTATTCTTATTATTATTATTCTATTATGTCTTTGAGCGTGAAAACGAGGTGCTTGGGATAATGAACTTTTTTTGAAATTTTGCACACGTGTCAGACGTGCGTGAAATGAATATCTGATATGGGTTTCGTGCTCGGGTGTGGCAAATTGGCTCGCTAGCGCCCCCTATTGAGTAGCCCCGACGACACGTTTCCCCTAAATTTATGAAATTTGGTAGGTATATGTACCATAATGAGACGGAAATAAAACCCTCTTGGAGGTATACCGTAAACCCAACCGGAAGTCGGCCATGTTGGATTTTATGGCGTTTTTTTACCATTTCCAGGCGCTGTACTTTAACGAACTCCTCCTAGAGATTTAACCCGATCAACTTCAAATTTGGTCAGTAGTATCTTAAGACCTTTGGGATGAAAAGTTACTCAAAGATCAAAAAGTTATCGAACTATGTTGCCGTGGCGTGGCGGCGAAAAAGCGCCTTTCGCCAAGAAACAGGAAGTTGTTGTAACTTTGTCGTACATTAACCTATATGCTCCAAATTTCTCATGCCTGATAAAGGTCCCTGTCTGACAACATCCATATGCAAATTTTGACTCACAGTCATAGCGCCACCTAGTGGTAACAGGAAATATCATGTTTTACACATTGATGTACTCTGCCTCAGAAATTAATCACATCTACGTGAAACTTGGTCAGTAGTATCTTAAGACCTTTGGGATGAAAAGTTATCAAAAGATCAAAAAGTTATCGAACTATGTTGCCGTGGCGTGGCTGCGAAAAAGCGCCTTTCGCCAAGAAACAGGAGGCTGTTGTTACTTGACTTTACATAGTCCAATCTGCTCCAAACTTCACAAGCTGGATAATGGACCAGGCCTGAAGACATATATGTGGTATTATGCGTGATAGTCATAGCGCCCCCTACAGGAAACAGGAAGTTGTTGTAAATTGGCTGTACATTGTCCAATCTTCCCCAAATTTGACATGTTTTATAAGAGTCTTGCCCTGAAGACATGTACGTGCCCCGACGTGCGCGTTCCCCCGACGTGCGCGCGTGGGCGAGGGCCCGATCATCGCTGCTTGCAGCTTTAATGTTGGTTTTGATGTTGGTTGTGATGTTGGTTCTGATGTTGGTTCTGATTTTGGTTGTGATGTCGGTTGTGATGTCGGTTCTGATGTTGGTTCTAATGTTGGTTGTGATGTTGGTTGTGATGTTGGTTCTAATGTTGGTTTTGATGTCGGTTGTGATGTTGGTTCTGATGTTGGTTCTGATGTTGGTTCTAATGTTGGTTGTGATGTTGGTTGTGATGTTGGTTCTAATGTTGGTTCTGATGTCGGTTCTGATGTTGGTTCTGATGTTGGTTCTGATGTTGGTTGTGATGTCGGTTGTGATGTTGGTTCTAATGTTAGTTCTAATGTTGGTTTTGATGTCGGTTGTGATGTTGGTTCTAATGTTGGTTCTGATTTTGGTTGTGATGTCGGTTGTGATGTCGGTTCTGATGTTGGTTCTAATGTTGGTTGTGATGTTGGTTCTAATGTTGGTTTTGATGTCGGTTGTGATGTTGGTTCTAATGTTGGTTCTGATGTTGGTTGTGATGTCGGTTCTGATGTTGGTTCTGATGTTGGTTGTGATGTTGGTTGTGATGTTGGTTGTGATGTTGGTTCTAATGTTGGTTGTGATGTTGGTTTTGATGTCGGTTGTGATGTTGGTTCTGATGTTGGCTCTGATGTTGGTTCTAATGTTGGTTGTGATGTTGGTTGTGATGTTGGTTGTGATGTTGGTTCTAATGTTGGTTCTGATGTTGGTTGTGATGTTGGTTGTGATGTTGGTTCTGATGTTGGCTCTGATGTTGGCTCTGATGTTGGTTCTGATGTTGGTTGTGATGTTGGTTGGGATGTTGGTTGTGATGTTGGTTGTGAAGTTGGCTCTGATGTTGGTTCTAATGTTGGTTGTGATGTTGGTTGGGATGTTGGTTCTGATGCTGGTTCTGATGTTGGTTCTGATGTTGGTTCTGATGTTGGTGGAGATGAGGAACTCGGATCACACCAGAACTGAACTTTAACAGTCGTAGTTTTTTTCTCATTGAACCTTTTTGTGCCGTCGTGGCACTTTAACGAGCGCCGGATTATTATTATTATTATTATTATTATTATGGTTAATAACCGAGCGGCTCCAGATTGTCTCAAGGCAAACATGACGGGTTGGATCGGTTGAACTGGCACTGAGTCGTTTGGCACCGGACAGACTGCTGTGATGCTGCATTGTGAACCTGTAACACCTGTAAATATAAAAGTAGAACTCTGTAACGTAACGTAGGCGAGGCAGACGAGGAGCACGCAGTCGGTGCTGTGTGAGGTTGTTGGAGTGTGTGTGGCGTTTTCTTCATTTAGCTTAATCGGTTCCGTTTGGTTAGTGAAGGTAGATGCGGTTTAAAGCGGAAAAAAATCTCAGTTCGGACTCGGAGGCGTCCTTTCTGTCGCCGCTGTGACTTCAGCGTCCCGTTGGCTTCAGGTGCATCCGGCGCGGTTGGTCGACCCCCACCCCGACCTGGACCCTTCCCTCCGGCCTCCCTCGGGGCTCAGTCGGGCCCCGTGGTGGACACCGAGGCCTGGGGACCCTCGCCGTACGGGCCTCCGCCGCCGCTGCTGCTCCCGCCCTCGGGCTCCTCCTGGCTGGGGGAGGCCTCGTCGCTCGGCCCGCCCCTGGACGTGACGGAGGCGGTGGTGGTCTCGGGGGAGGCGCTGTGGGCCTCCTGGGGGGCGCAGCCCGGGTGGTTCTTGCGGAAGTGTTGGTTGAGGATGGCCTGGAAGGGGAAGCTCTTGCCGCAGACGTGGCAGTGGAAGGGCTTGTTGCCAGTGTGCTTGCGGATGTGGTACTCCAGCTGGTCCTTGCGGGTGTACTTCTTCCCGCAGATGCGGCAGACGAACGGCGTGATGCCCATGTGCAGCCGCATGTGGCGGTCCAGGCTGCCTTTCTGGTTGAAGGACTTGCAGCAGTAGATGCAGGTGAGCCGCGGGTTGTAGCGGTACCAGCGGTCTCCCACCTGCTCCCTCAGGTAGTCCTCGTAGCCACCCATATCGAACGCTGCATGCTCCTCCCCCTGACGGGCAGAACCAAACGTTAATACAGAACCAGAACCAGAACTAGAACAGACGGGAGGAACATAGAGCTCTGAACTGCGCTGGTTTAGGTGCAGGCTTATTCTGGTTCCAGATCCTGAGTCGCCTCTTTAGAGGTTTGGTGTTGGCCCTGTCGGTGTTTTAGGGGGTGCTACTGGTTCTTTCTAAGGTTCTAGTGGCGACTGACGAGGTTCTAGAGATCCTTTAGGGGGTTCTTTAAGGAGATTTCAGGGGCTCCTTTAGGATTTTCTGGGGGGTAATTTAAGATCAGTTAACTAGGGGGTTCAGAGAGGTCTGGTTCTCCTGGTGGTCTACTGTAGTCCACCTGGGAGAGGTCTGGTTCTCCTGGTGGTCTACTGTAGTCCACCTGAGAGAGGTCTGGTTCTCCTGGTGGTCTACTGTAGTCCACCTGGGAGAGGTCTGGTTCTCCTGGTGGTCTACTGTAGTCCACCTGAGAGAGGTCTGGTTCTCCTGGTGGTCTACTGTAGTCCACCTGGGAGAGGTCTGGTTCTCCTGGTGGTCTACTGTAGTCCACCTGAGAGAGGTCTGGTTCTCCTGGTGGTCTACTGTAGTCCACCTGAGAGAGGTCTGGTTCTCCTGGTGGTCTACTGTAGTCCACCTGAGAGAGGTCTGGTTCTCCTGGTGGTCTACTGTAGTGGTTCTCCTGGTGGTCTACTGTAGTGGTCTGGTTCTTGGTACCTGGGAGCTCGGCTGTCGCAGCTCGTCCGCCCTGCTGGGAGACTCGCTCTTCGCCCTCTGCCGCTCCGCCAGGACGACCACGCTGCCAGTGGGACTGAACCTGAGACAGGAAGACACAGGAAGACGTCATCTGGCGTCTACGGTAGCGACAGGAAGACACTCTGCGGCGGCTCATCGCCGTGACTCACCTGTCTGTCTCGCTGAAGCTGGAGGACGGTTGGGCGCTCCGGGTCCCCAGAGCCCCCACGGGCCCCGTCACCAGCGTGCTGCGTCCCGAGGTGTCGATCATCACAGTGGTCCCCTCCTCCACCGCCCCCCCGTCCTCCTCCTGGTGCTCCCCCGCTCCGATCCAGTCCTCCATCCTCTCCGTCTTGATCCGTACTCGGTCCATGCCGCCGCCGCCCTCCTCGGCGCTGCCCGTCCGCTCCGGCTCGCTGCTCGTCTCCACGTACCACTGACCGGCCCGGTTGATGCGAAGGATCGGTTCTTTGCCCGCTCTGCCGGAGACCCCGGTCTCCTCCAGCCCGCTGTGCTCCACCGTCGGCGGCGGGCTGAGAGGCTCCTCGGCGGGGCTGACCGCCTCGCACACCTCCGCACCCCCCCGCGCGCCGAGCAGCCTCAGGCCAGCGTGATGACCGCCCGCTCGCACCACGGCCTCCAGGGTCCTAGTACCCCTGGAGCCCCGCGCCGCCGCCTCGTCCTCCCGCGGCTCCTCGTCCAGGTCGGCGAGGCTGATCTTCAGGTGGATGCCCTCCAGGATCTGCGTGCAGCGGTCGATGATGTGCTGCATCTGCAGGAAGCTGGCGGCCGTCAGGTAGCTGATGATGTCGGCGAGCTGCAGGCAGAGGCGGCCCGTGTAGCAGAAGGACAGCAGCTGCTCGAACACCGACGGGTTGCGGATCACCGTCAGCGACACGGTGCTCATCTGGCCCAGAGACATGTGGTCCCGGAAGTACGGCGAGCTGGCGGCGAGGACCACCTTGTGAGCCCGGAAGCTCTGACCCTGAACGTTGACCACGATGTCACAGAGACGACCTTGAACCCGGAGCTGGTTCAGCTGAGACAGAACCGAGTTACTGAAGTCCGGGATGTCCAGCTGGATGCTGCCGGACCGCTCCATGCTGCAGCCTGCAGGGACACAACAGGGACCGGGATCAGGACCAGGACCGGGACCGGGACCGGGACCAGGATCAGGACCAGGTCCAGGATCAGGACCAGGACCAGGACCAGGACCGGGACATCACACCAATATACCTGCAGTGACATCACTGACTGGTGGCGTGGCCAGAGAGCTGATCTGTAATAACAGCCGTTATTGATCACAGCTGATCTGTAATAACAGCCGTTATTGATCACAGCTGATCTGTAATAACAGCCGTTATTGATCACAGCTGATCTGTAATAACAGCCGTTATTGATCACAGCTGATCTGTAATAACAGCCGTTATTGATCACAGCTGATCTGTAATAACAGTCGTTATTGATCACAGCTGATCTGTAATAACAGCCGTTATTGATCACAGCTGATCTGTAATAACAGCTGTTATTGATCGGCTCAGCTACATACATTATAATAATATAATTATGTATAAATATGATTATTATTATTATTCTATCACTGATCGTGACATCATGAACACGTCTATCTGAAGGTGGATCATGTGACTCTGCTGAGCACCAATCACAACAAGACTTATCACATCAAAGAAAACAACAGAACTGGTGATGTCATTAACCAGCAGAGACTGACAGCCAATCAGGGGAGACCCTGATCCTGGACCAGGGGAGACCCTCCTGATCCTGGACCAGGGGAGACCCTGATCCTGGACCAGGGGAGACCCTCCTGGACCAGGGGAGACCCTCCTGGCCCCGGACCAGGGGAGACCCTCCTGATCCTGGACCAGGGGAGACCCTCCTGGCCCCGGACGAGGGGAGACCCTCCTGATCCTGGACCAGGGGAGACCCTCCTGGACCAGGGGAGACCCTCCTGGCCCCGGACCAGGGGAGACCCTCCTGATCCTGGACCAGGGGAGACCCTCCTGGCCCCGGACGAGGGGAGACCCTCCTGGCCCCGGACCAGGGGAGACCCTCCTGGCCCCGGACCAGGGGAGACCCTCCTGGACAAGGTCTCACAGTGATCATCAGAGGAGAGGTGCTGATGGTGGAGACGTTGATCCGGGTCTCCAGACCCTCCTGGACCTGCATCCTGTCAGACTCTTTGATGCTGGGGGGTCACCTGTAGGACCCCATGAGGGTCTCCAGACACACCTGGTCTCTGACGTCACCAATCTGTCACGTGACACATGAACACACCGTCACTGGCCCGGACCAGGTCCACATGGAGGCTCCAGGTTCGGTACCAGCATCACAGAACCTGACAGCCAGATCAGGACCCAGCTCCGGGTCCAGGTCCGGGTCTGGGTCCAGGTCTCAGGGGACCAGGTAAACATCCAGGTGTGCAGCCTGACTCTCACCTGAAGGGGGGTCTGGTTTCAGGGCGGGGTGCAGGAGAGGCTTCAGACCTGCAGCCCGCTGGGCATCGTTACCAGGACGGGGGGGGTTCGGTTCGGTTCGGCAGACCCGCTGCTCCTCCAGGCTCCGGGGCTCCGGGGCTCCGGCGGTGGTCGGGAGGGTTCAAGGCCGGCGGACAGCAGCTGAGCTCCGGTTCCGGTCAGTCTGCAGCCGCTGCGCCGCCATGCCGCTGCAAGTCAGGCTCGGTTCGGGTCCAGGTCCGGGTTCTGGTTCAGGTTCGGGTTCCGGTTCGGGTTCGGGTCCAGCGGGCTGCTGCTGCTTCTCATCTT
>NW_023618447.1:0-20000 GCF_015220745.1 Sebastes umbrosus | reverse complement strand
AGTTAGCTTCAGAGTTAGCATCAGTGTTAGCATTACTGTTAGCATCAGAGTTAGCATCACTGTTAGCATCACTGTTAGCATCAGAGTTAGCATCACTGTTAGCATCAGTGTTAGCATCAGAGTTAGCATCACTGTTAGCATCAGAGTTAGCTTCAGAGTTAGCATCAGTGCTAGCATCAGTGTTAGCTTCAGAGTTAGCATCAGAGTTAGCATCAGTGTTAGCATTACTGTTAGCATCAGAGTTAGCATCACAGTTAGCATCAGAGTTAGCATCAGTGTTAGCATCAGTGCTAGCATCGGAACGGGCCACAACTCCTCTCCTCTCTGCATTAACTGAACCTGGTATCTTAACGGGACCTGGTTCACCTGTAAACACTCACCTGTCTCTACCAGGTGTGAGGTTAATGACTTCAGTCTGATCAGCTCCACGGTGTCTCACTGAGGAGACAGAGCCTCTGAGACATGAGGAGGTTCAGCTGGATGTGTTTAATGTGAGCCGAACTGAAGGAAGGTCCCAGCTGATCAGTGTAACATTAAAGAGTCATGTTCTATCAGGTTTATAGTTTGAGGATTTGGAAGTTAACTTAAAAATGAGGGTTTTTCAGATGGAGTTCAGTTTGACTTGCTCGAGAACGAACTGAAATGACTGGTACTCAGATGTAATTTAGACTGGAGGCATAAATTGAAGTTGATTATTGCTAAACATGAGTTTTTACCACAAAACAAGTCACTTATAAAACTAGTTTTTATATAAACTACTCTAGCTTCATGTGTGCCGAATTGAAGGAAGGTCCCAGTTGATGAGTTTAAAGAGTAAAGAGTGATGTTCTATCAGGTTTGTGGGTTTGAAGATTAAGAAGTTAACTTTAAATGAGGGTTTTTCAGATGGAGTTCAGTTTGACTTGCTCGAGAACGAACTGAAATGACTGGTACTCGGATGTAATTTAGACTGGAGGCCAACATTGAAGCTAAACATTAGTTTTTCCCGCAAAATAAGTCACTTCTAATAGTTTTTATTTGAACGTATCCAGCTTCATGTGTGCCGAATTGAAGGATGGTCCCAGTTGATCAGTTTAAAGTGTAAAGAGTGATGTTCTATCAGGTTTGTGGGTTTGAAGATAAGGAAGTTAACTTTAAATGAGGGTTTTTCAGATGGAGTTCTTTCTGGGTGAGCAGACGGAAGTAACTGGTGCTCAAATGTTAAACGTACATTTAGATTGAATTCCTTCTTTAAAGCTGAATGTAGATTGAGTTGAGTTTTAAATGTTAGATGTTGATTTGAAGTGGTTGTATTTAACTAACTAACTGGTGATACTGCAGGACATTAAAGACTCAACTGGTGTGAAATGAAACTCCACTGAGGTGTTGGCAGAGGGAGGAAACATGAGAACAACCAGTTAGTCCTGCAGCTGTTTACGGTTCCTGTAATCACATTCTAACCAATAAGGAGAGATGAGTATTGATATGTTAGTAGTAGTCCCCTCTGGAGACAGGCAGGTTGTGTCCACGGCTGCCTCTACCTGTTCACAGTGTAGATGTGGTGTTGTGTGCAGACTGAGAGGCGTTTGAGTTCCTGATGTGAATATTTGAGCTCTGTCGGGGCTCATCCGTCCCCTGAGGGTCCTCCAGCTGCTGACAGGCTGTACAGTCACAGCACAGGCAGCCGGGCCAGCCAGTTTTTCATCTCGGTGTCGGAGACGTTCGTCCGACTCTGTGCTCCGACTATTCACTTCTACATGTGACACGTTACGTCTCACGTACAGTACATGTACGTGTACACGTGACATGTACTGTACTTCAGACGTTCACCTGTCTCCTTTATGAGTCTGTCATTCTCTTTCCTGCACTTCTTGCTTTAATATTTTACTTCCTCTCACTGTGTTTATTATTTCACCAAATCAGATTCCTTCTATTCCTTCTACCTGCTGACCCAGAGACCGGACTCTCAAAAAATGGATTCACCCGAGTATTTTATTAACAATTTCTAAACAGATGTTTATCTTTTATTGTGGTAGTCTGAGTAACGTGACGTCATATCCGTTCCGTATCCGTCAACCAAAACAAACCTCAGAGAGTCTAAAACGTCGGAGGGTCAGCGTGGATACGACCTGCACCCCCCATGTTAAATCCAACGTGGTAAACACTACACATCCAGTAAAGGATGGAAACACTTTGGGTTTCACACATTGACAGGAAAAGCAGAGCTACACAGCAGAGCTAAAGCTGCATGCTAACTCTGTCACGGACAGGAAACGTTATGGTACGGCGGTGACGTTATGGTACGGCGGTAACGTTATGGTACGGCGGTAACGTTATGGTACGGCGGTGACGTTATGGTACGGCGGTGACGTTATGGTACGGCGGTGACGTTATGGTACGGCGGTGACGTTATGGTACGGCGGTAACGTTATGGTACGGCGGTAACGTCATGGTACGGCGGTAACGTTATGGTATGGAGGTAACGTTATGGTATGGAGGTAACGTTATGGTACGGCGGTGACGTTATGGTACGGCGGTGACGTTATGGTACGGCGGTGACGTTATGGTACGGCGGTGACGTTATGGTATGGCGGTGACGTTATGGTACGGCGGTAACGTCATGGTACGGCGGTAACGTTATGGTATGGAGGTAACGTTATGGTATGGAGGTAACGTTATGGTACGGCGGTGACGTTATGGTACGGCGGTAACGTTATGGTACGGCGGTGACGTGGCGGTACGGCGGTGACGTGGCGGTGGAGCCGGCCGTCGCTCGTCGATAAAGAGAACGGAGCTGACGGGAGAGCTAGAGACCACGTTGGAGAAGTTAGAGGAAGTAGACACGTGGGACTGTCGATGTTAGCTGCCGTTACTAAGCAACCAAAACCTTCGTGCTACGATGGCGATGTGGTGATTTAGCAGGAAGCCTCACTGACTGAACTCAACAGAGTCAAAACAAAGAGAAACCAGTCCGTCTGACCTTTCTACAGGATGTTGTGACGTCGTCGGTCAGAGAGGGTGAAGCAGTGAAACAGATCACAACGTTCTGAACTAACATGATTAACTGGTCCTCCAGCCTTGTGGCCGAAGCCATCTTGGTTTTGGGCTGCCGCCATCTTGTTTATGTTAGCTGTAGCATCTTGGTTGTTTTTGGTCATCGCCATCTTGGCTTGTAGCCGTCGCCATCTTGTTTTTTGTTGGGTTAAGTGGTTAAAGTTGTAAGATGAAAACACGGACAACTCTCAGACCGGACAACTCCGTGGTAGTGACCTGTCAATCAGCAGGTAGCCCCGCCCTGAAGCCTCCCCTGCTTTATGGTCTATGTGACTCTAAACGGGACCATCAGTTACTAAATGGACATCATGCTGTATGAAGAAGACTTGAACCATAAACTCATGTTTACGATGTTTACTGAGGTCATAAATCAAGAGAGACTCAGAGACTTCTATAGAACCAGATGAGTCCCCCCCCCCCACCCCCGCTGGCTGCTAGACAGGATGAAGGTTTCAGACTCTTCATCATTGACTTCTCTTCTCAGACCTGGAGGTTCTCCGCTGATCTATATGCAAACAAATCTATATCTTTATACTCTAATATCTAAATCTGATCATCTCTTCTTCCCATAATTGATAATTGATATGTGTCCTCTCTGCTGGGTTTCTCTGCCCCTCAGTCCGTCTCCTCAGGCTCTAACCCTGTTGACCTTTGTTTGGCTTGTTGTCAGTTTTTCTCCTGCTGCCTCTAACACGCTGTCTTCTCTTCACAGCAGTGTCCACCAAGATATAACAGTTGGTACTAAGGTAGGCACCTCTGCTCCCCCCGCCCTCCTCTTCATCATCCTCCTCCTCTTCTTCTTCCTCCTCCTCCTCACGCTCATGAACGTGTCATGAGCGTGATATAAACATTTGAACGTGTCATGAGCGTGATATGAATGTGTTATAAACGTGTCATGAGCGTGATATGAACGTGTCATAAGCGTGATATTAACGTGATATGAATGTGTTATAAACATGTCAAGAGCGTGATATAAACGTGTTATAAATGTGTCATGAGCGTGTTATGAGCGTGATATAAACGTATTATAAGCCTGTTATGAGCGTGATATAAACATGTTATAAACGTGTTATAAACGTGTCATAAACATGATATTAACGTGATATGAATGTGTTATAAACGTGTCATAAGCGTGTTATAAACGTGTCATGAGCGTGATATGAACGTGTCATAAGCGTGATATTAACGTGTCATAAGCGTGATATTAACGTGTCATGAGCGTGATATGAATGTGTTATAAACGTGTCATAAGCGTGTTATAAACGTGTCATGAGCGTGATATGAACGTGTCATAAGCGTGATATTAACGTGATATGAATGTGTTATAAACATGTCAAGAGCGTGATATAAACGTGTTATAAATGTGTCATGAGCGTGTTATGAGCGTGATATAAACTTATAAGCGTGTTATGAGCGTGATATAAACATGTTATAAACATGTTATAAACGTGTTATAAACGTGTCATAAACATGATATTAACGTGATATGAATGTGTTATAAACGTGTCATAAGCGTGTTATAAACGTGTTATGAGCGTGTTATAAACATGTTATGAACGTGTTATGAGCGTGTTATAAACATGATATGAGCGTGTTATAAACATGTTATGAACGTGTTATGAGCGTGTTATAAACATGATATAAACATGTTATGAACGTGTTATAAACATGTTATGAGCGTGATATAAACATGATATGAACGCGTTATAAACATGTTATAAACGTGTCATGAGTGTTATAAACGTGTTATAAACGTGTCATAAGCGTGATATGAATGTGTTATAAACGTGTCATAAGCGTGATATTAACGTGATATGAATGTGTTATAAACGTGTCATAAGCGTGTTATAAACGTGTCATGAGCGTGTTATAAACATGTTATGAGCGTGATATAAACTTATTATGAACGTGTTATAAACTTATGAACGTGTTATAAACATGTTATGAACGTCTTATCAGCGTGTTATAAACATGTTATGAACGTGTTATAAACATGCTTATGAACGTGTTATGAGCGTGTTATGAGTGTGTTATAAACATGTCATGAGCGTGATATAAACTTATTATGAACGTGTTATAAACATGTTATGAACGTGTTACGAGCGTGTTATAAACATATTATGAACGTGTTATGAACGTGTTATAAACATGTTATAAACATGTCATGAGCGTACTATAAACATGTCATGAACATGTTATGAACGTGTTATAAACGTGTTATGAACGTGTTATAAACATGTTATGAACGTGTTATGAGCGTGTTATGAACGTTTTATAAACATGTTATAAACGTGTTATGAACGTGTTATAAACGTGTTATAAACATGTTATGAATGTGTTATGAACGTGTTATAAACGTGTTATGAACGTGTTATGAACGTGTTATGAACATGTTATAAACACGTTATGAACGTGTTATGAACGTGTTATGACCAGCAGCAGTGATGTAGTCCCTTTATTCAGCCTGTCATAAATGATCCGTCAGCGTTGACAGATCAGATCCGTCTCTCTGTTTTATTCTATCTTTGTTTGGAAAATGCTCTCGTGGTGTGTTCAAGGACCCTCTGACATCAGAGATATCAATCAGCTGATGCTTGATGCTTCACCGTAGAGCTGAACAGAAGTCAGAAGGTCTTGGTTTCCTCTGGCAGTAAACTGAATAAGTCCGTTGTGATGGTTTAATTAATGAAGGTAATAATCATCAGATTAATGATAACACCATAACAGAAGATCATTGATCTGTTTCCATGGTGATTAATGAATGTGATCAGGTTAATGAGATGAAACCTCAGGTGTTCAGAGAAGGTTAAATCAGCGTTATTTCAACAGAGGTTTGGTGGAGAGACTCTGGTGTGAAGGAGGAAACAGGAATGTGAGGTGTTGACTTCCTGCTTCCTGTCAGAGAGCAGCAGACACGAACCAGTCTGTCTGCTCAGCTGATCACCTGTGGTGGGCGTGGCCTTGTCTACCTGAGGGAGAGACACACCGCTGCTGTTTCACAGTAAGAGTCCTCCTGTAGCTGAGGGGGCAGAACATCCTCCTGGGAGGGCTTTTATTATGATGGGAAGGTGCTGAGCTCCAGCTGAACATCTGAGTGTTGTTATAGTCATTAGTGTTTTGTCCCCCTGAGCAGCCTGAGGCAGGCGCTGGTTGTGTTGTCCCCCTGAGCAGCCTGAGGCAGGTGCTGGTTGTGTTGTCCCCCTGAGCAGCCTGAGGCAGGCGCTGGTTGTGTTGTCCCCCTGAGCAGCCTGAGGCAGGCGCTGGTTGTGTTGTCCCCCTGAGCAGCCTGAGGCAGGCGCTGGTTGTGTTGTCCCCCTGAGCAGCCTGAGGCAGGCGCTGGTTGTGTTGTCCCCTTGAGCAGCCTGAGGCAGGCGCTGGGTGTGTTGTCCCCCTGAGCAGCCTGAGGCAGGCGCTGGGTGTGTTGTCCCCCTGAGCAGCCTGAGGCAGGCGCCGGGTGTGTTGTCCCCCTGAGCAGCCTGAGGCAGGCGCTGGTTGTGTTGTCCCCCTGAGCAGCCTGAGGCAGGCGCTGGTTGTGTTGTCCCCCTGAGCAGCCTGAGGCAGGCGCTGGGTGTGTTGTCCCTCTGAGCAGCCTGAGGCAGGCGCTGGGTGTGTTGTCCCTCTGAGCAGCCTGAGGCAGGCGCTGGGTGTGTTGTCCCCCTGAGCAGCCTGAGGCAGGCGCCGGGTGTGTTGTCCCTCTGAGCAGCCTGAGGCAGGCGCTGGTTGTGTTGTCCCCCTGAGCAGCCTGAGGCAGGCGCTGGTTGTGTTGTCCCCTTGAGCAGCCTGAGGCAGGCGCTGGGTGTGTTGTCCCTCTGAGCAGCCTGAGGCAGGCGCTGGGTGTGTTGTCCCTCTGAGCAGCCTGAGGCAGGCGCTGGGTGTGTTGTCCCCCTGAGCAGCCTGAGGCAGGCGTTGGGTGTGTTGTCCCCCTGAGCAGCCTGAGGCAGGCGCCGGGTGTGTTGTCCCCCTCAGCAGCCTGAGGCAGGCGCCGGGTGTGTTGTCCCCCTGAGCAGCCTGAGGCAGGCGCTGGGTCGGTCAGCAGCTGTCAGACAGCAGGTCCCGGTCCAGGTCCAGAGAGGGGACCAGGACTCAGGTTACTGCTGGATTATTGATGTGAGGAGCTGTAAGAGGATCTGAGCTGCTCAGGTTCCTCTCTCAGTAAATGAGCTGTAATTATTCATTAAGGCTGTCGGTCTGTTCGTTACTGTCTCCTTTCATCACCTCGTCCAACTCATCACCAACTCTTTAGTTTCATATCAGTCACATGAACTCATATTTAGTGTTTCTGAACCATTCATCTCCCACTAAGAGAAGTCCACTAACATTAACACAACTAATTCTACTCATATTACAAACTAGGGCCGTCATCAATTCAAATATTTAATCACAGATTAATCTCACATTATTTATCTGTTCATAATGAACCTTAAAGGAGATTAGTCCAGTATTTAATCCTCTTATCAACATGGGAGTGGACTAATATGCTGCTTTATGTAAATGTATGTATATATTTATTATTGTAAATCATTAACAACACAGATCAATGACAGATATTGATCCAGAAACCCTCACAGGTACTGCATTTAGCATAAAACAATCAGCTCCAATCATAACATGTCAAACTGCAGCCCAACAGGCAACAACAGCTGTCAGTGTGTCAGTGTGCTGACTTGACTATGACTTGCCCCAAACTGCATGTGATTATCATAAAGTGGGCATGTCTGTAAAGGGGAGACTCGTGGGTACCCATAGAACCCATTTACAATCACTGATCTGGAGGTCAGAGGTCAAGGGACCCCTTTGAACATGGACATGACAGTTTATCCTCTCCAACATTTAGTGTCAGTTCAGAGTGTTATTTAACCTCCTTCAGGAGCAGCTGGTCTGACCTGGTTGGTACCGATGGATTCATCAGGTTTATAGTTTACTATGATACCAGGATCTATAGACATATATAGATCTATATCTAGATCTATATATACCAGTATCTTCACTCTAGCTATAAAACTGAGCCACTATAGCCTAAAAATCACAAGTTGTGTTAACGCGTTAAAGAGATTAGTGGCGTTAAGATGAACTTGCATTAACTCTGACGGCACTAATATCTAAATGACTAGAATGATATTCCATCCTGATCTCAGTCAGGTGTTGGCCTGTGCTGGGCTCTACAGTAGTTCTATTCTTGTTGTGGATGCTGCAGTGAGAAACAGTAGAGGAAGAAGTGTGGCGTCTGTAGAATGAGACTCTTTGTCTCCATCTGGTTTCTATTGAGTCCATAAGGTCCAGGAATTCACCCTGAGGGGGGTGGGGGGGCACACCGTTTAAAGGACATAAAGGAGGATCTAATGTTTCTGTCTTAAAGGTGCGTTCAGTGAGACGAGGCTCTCTGCTGACCTCTGGTGGCATCAGCTGTGTCTGACCTCTGACCTCTGACCTCTGACCTCTGGTGGCATCGGCTGTGTCTGCTTCAGGATCATCTGTTAGTCGTCTCAGACAGAGCAAAGTGACTCCAGCTGCCCAGCAGCTCTCCTGTTGTTTATCTGACATGTCTCATTGTTTATATATCAATAATACTAATACTGATACTGATGTGATAAGTGTTGTTGTGTTTCAGAGAGGATCTGAAGAGCTTTTCTCCAGCGTCTCCAGCGGCCCGTATATCATGAGCACCACAGGTCAGATTATCACTTTCTATTGGAGTACTAGTCAACGTTTAGCATTTACAGCCCGGTGCTGCTCACCTGGTACAGGTGAGTTCTGAAGAGGTCCTGACGTGCTGCTGTTTCCTGTTTCCTGTTTCTTGTCCTCTGTAGCCAATGGAAACGACAGTAAGAAGTTCAAAGGTGATCTAAGAGGTCCCGGCGTGCCGTCCAGGGTCATCCACATCCGTAAGCTCCCCTGCGACATCACCGAGACCGAGGTCATCGGCCTCGGTCGGCCCTTCGGAGAAGTCACCAACCTGCTGATGCTCAAAGCCAAAAACCAGGTACAGCACTTTTACTGTGTTGTATTGGTACTCACCTGTCCTATACTCACCTGTCCACTACTCACCTGTCCCCTACTCACCTGTCCACTACTCACCTGTCCCCTACTCACCTGTCCCCTACTCACCTGTCTCACCTGTCCCCTACTCACCTGTCCACTATTCACCTGTCCTCTACCCACCTGTCCTCTACTCACCTGTCCACTACTCACCTGTCCTCTACTCACCTGTCCACTACTCACCTGTCCACTACTCACCTGTCCACTACTCACCTGTCCCCTACTCACCTGTCCCGTACTCACCTGTCCTCTACCCACCTGTCCTCTACTCACCTGTCCACTACTCACCTGTCCACTACTCACCTGTCCTCTACTCACCTGTCCCCTACTCACCTGTCCACTACTCACCTGTCCCCTACTCACCTGTCCCCTACTCACCTGTCCCCTACTCACCTGTCCCCTACTCACCTGTCCACTACTCACCTGTCCTCTACTCACCTGTCCACTACTCACCTGTCCACTACTCACCTGTCCACTACTCACCTGTCCCCTACTCACCTGTCCCCTACTCACCTGTCCTCTACTCACCTGTCCCCTACTCACCTGTCCCGTACTCACCTGTCCTCTACCCACCTGTCCTCTACTCACCTGTCCACTACTCACCTGTCCACTACTCACCTGTCCTCTACTCACCTGTCCCCTACTCACCTGTCCACTACTCACCTGTCCCCTACTCACCTGTCCCGTACTCACCTGTCCTCTACTCACCTGTCCCCTACTCACCTGTCCCGTACTCACCTGTCCTCTACCCACCTGTCCTCTACTCACCTGTCCACTACTCACCTGTCCACTACTCACCTGTCCTCTACTCACCTGTCCCCTACTCACCTGTCCACTACTCACCTGTCCCCTACTCACCTGTCCCGTACTCACCTGTCCTCTACTCACCTGTCCCCTACTCACCTGTCCCGTACTCACCTGTCCTCTACCCACCTGTCCACTACTCACCTGTCCACTACTCACCTGTCCTCTACTCACCTGTCCCCTACTCACCTGTCCACTACTCACCTGTCCACTACTCACCTGTCCACTACTCACCTGTCCTCTACTCACCTGTCCACTACTCACCTGTCCCCTACTCACCTGTCCCCTACTCACCTGTCCTCTACTCACCTGTCCACTACTCACCTGTCCACTACTCACCTGTCCCCTACTCACCTGTCCACTACTCACCTGTCCCCTACTCACCTGTCCACTATTCACCTGTCCTCTACCCACCTGTCCTCTACTCACCTGTCCACTACTCACCTGTCCTCTACTCACCTGTCCACTACTCACCTGTCCACTACTCACCTGTCCTCTACTCACCTGTCCTCTACTCACCTGTCCCCTACTCACCTGTCCCCTACTCACCTGTCCCGTACTCACCTGTCCTCTACTCACCTGTCCCCTACTCACCTGTCCCGTACTCACCTGTCCTCTACCCACCTGTCCTCTACTCACCTGTCCACTACTCACCTGTCCTCTACTCACCTGTCCACTACTCACCTGTCCACTACTCACCTGTCCTGTGTCCCCCTTCAGGCCTTCTTAGAGATGGACTCAGAGGAAGCAGCTCAGAACATGGTGGGTTATTACTCCACGGTGGTGCCCATCATCAGACACCAACCGGTCTACGTCCAGTTCTCCAACCACAAGGAACTCAAGACTGACAACTCCCCCAACCAGGAGGTACCCCGCTCCCATTACTGTTAGCATCTGTTAGCATCTGTACAGCACCCATCCACTGTTAGCATGTGTTAGCATCTGGACAGCTCCTATCCACTGTTAGCATGTGTTAGCATCTGTACAGCTCCCATTACTGTTAGCATCTGTTAGCATCTGTACAGCTCCCATTACTGTTAGCATCTGTTAGCATCTGTACAGCAGCCATCCAGTGTTAGCATGTGTTCATGCTTCATGTCTGGTGTCTCAGAGAGCCCAGGCAGCTCTTCGGGCCCTCACCTCGTCTCACATGGACGCCTCTGTGCCGGCTCCGAGCACCGTGCTGAGGGTGGTGGTGGAGAACCTGGTGTACCCCGTCACCCTGGACGCACTCTGCCAGGTAAACAACAGAACACACAACAACACACAACAACAACACACAACAACAACAACACACAACACACAACAACAACAACAACAACAACAACACCACACAACAACAACAACAACAACAACACCACACAACAACAACAACAACACACAACAACACACCACCACCACCACCACCACAACAACAACAACAACAATACACAACAACAACAACAACAACAACAACAACAACAACAACAACAACAACAATACACAACAACAACAACACACAACAACAACATACAACAACAACAACACAACAACAACAACAACACACAACAACAACAACACACAACAACAACAACACACAACAACACACAACAACAACACACAACAACAGCACACAACACACAACAACAACAACAGCACACAACACACAACACACAACAACAACAACACACAACACACAACAACAACAACACAAGCAGGCGACACAGAGCAGATAACCCCTCCAGCTGCTGCTGTTAGAGACGGCCAGCTGCTGCTGTTTTAGAGGAAGAGAAGAAGAGATGTGTCTGATCCGTTTCCTGTCTGCTCCTCAGATCTTCTCTAAGTTCGGCACCGTGTTGAGGATCATCGTCTTCACCAAGAACAGCCAGTTCCAGGCTCTGCTGCAGTATCCTGACGGACCGTCGGCCCAGTCCGCCAAACTGGTGAGGATCACCTCCTGCTGGTCCCACTAACACACTGGGATGACTAGTTAATACTAGATAATACTAGTTAGTACTAGTTAGTAGTAGTTGTTATTGATCTGCTGGTGTCTGTTCTTCAGTCTCTGGATGGACAGAACATCTATAACGGCTGCTGCACTCTGAGGATCAACTTCTCCAAACTCACCAGCCTCAACGTGAAATACAACAACGAGAAGAGCCGCGACTTCACCAGACCTGACCTCCCTACTGGAGACAGTCAGCCCAGCATGGAGCACCAGGCCATGGCCGCGGCCTTCAGTAAGACCCCCCTTATACACCTATACCTACACCTACACCACCTACACCTACACCCACACCTACAGCTTCACCAGACCTGACCTCCCTACTGGAGACAGCCAGCCCAGCATGGAGCACCAGGCCATGGCCGCGGCCTTCAGTAAGACCCCCCTTATACACCTATACCTACACCACCTACACCCACACCTACACCTACACCTACATCTACACCACCACCTACACCACCACCTACAGCTTCACCACCTCCACCAACAGGAGGGTAAAGGGATGAACAGAGACCAGAGATCTATCTGATGTTTAATGGTTGAAACTAAATCTATTAAGAACAATATTCAACAGAAACAAGATATGGAACGTAGAACGATTTACATCAACAGATAAGAACCTGTGATGGAACGTAGAACGTAGAAGGTAGAAGGGGGAACCGGTCCACTGGTCCAGATGTGTAACTCAAGTGTTGTTTGTCCTCTGCAGCTCCAGGTATCATGTCAGCTGGTCCGTACCCCGGAGCGACTCACGCCTTCCAGCCAGCCTTCACCCTCCAACCTGCAAGTGAGTCTCACCTGTCCTCACCTGTCCTCACCTGTCCTCACCTGTCCATCAGGTGTCCTCAGGTGTCCTCAGGTGTCCTAAGGTGTCCTCAGGTGTCCTGTTTCTCTCTGCAGCTGTATTATTGTTTCTGGACAAGAGTCACCAGTTTATTATAATTCTTCAAATATCATTTCATATATCACTCTGTTCCAGAGAAAGAGGAGGAGACGGTTCATCATTTAATAGAATACATGTACTTTGACACAGTTTAATAGACTGATTGATGGATGAGTTATTACTGTTAAGCCCGGGACACACAGGGAACGTCAGGAGCGCGTGGCGGCTACGTGATTCAGGCGTCGGGTGTTCACACCAGCTGTGTTTCTGCTGCTGTCAGCTCTTTCTGTCTTCAAAGAGTTTGCCTTTTAATGTCCATTTTATCTCAATATAAATATCATTTATATTTATTTCAGACAGAGAAAGGTTAAGAAGCGTGTGGTAATTTGTAAATAATAGTAATAATCCACAATTAAAATTCCGTACTATATTCATTCATGGAGCTCTCCAAGTCACTGCATGTTCTACAACACTGTCCGGCACATATTTCAGAATAAAAGCCTCGTGTTAACAAATAAAGGAATTCCTTCCGCTGCTGACGTTCCCGCTGTGTCCCGGCTTCAGAGAACAGTTTTATTAATCAACAATCGCTCCAGCTCTAATAAATAACTCTGGATTAGATTGATCAGTGTCATCAGAGTCATCTCGTTATCTTAAATCCAGATAAATGAACTCTAAATAATAATAACTCTGTTTAATAACTTCTATTTAAATGATTTGTTCAGGTTTGATTTTACAGGTAGAATCATGTTTCAGGTGGTTCCTGCTCCTGTTGCCCTCAAAATACGAGCGTGCTGTTGTTAGGGACGCACCAATCCGACTGTTTCAGTACCGGTACTGATACCGATACCTGGGCTCTGAGTATCGGCCGATACCGAGTACCGATATGATACCAGTGTTTAGTTAATCAGCTGTTTGTCTCACTGAGTGGACGAGACCAGCTATATGAGCCAGTATCAGCCTGATATCAGACCCAGCTATATGAGTCCGTATCGGCCTGATATCAGATCCAGCTATATGAGTCCGTATCAGCCTGATATCAGATCCAGCTATATGAGCCAGTATCGGCCTGATATCAGATCCAGCTATATGAGTCAGTATC
Organism: Sebastes umbrosus; assembly: GCF_015220745.1. Taxonomy (NCBI): domain Eukaryota; kingdom Metazoa; phylum Chordata; class Actinopteri; order Perciformes; family Sebastidae; genus Sebastes; species Sebastes umbrosus. Next base: position 6,158 of record NW_023618447.1, on the reverse strand, counting down.
GGCCTGATATCAGACCCAGCTATATGAGCCAGTATCGGCCTGATATCAGACACAGCTATATGAGCCAGTATCGGCCTGATATCAGATCCAGCTATATGAGTCCGTATCAGCCTGATATCAGATCCAGCTATATGAGTCCGTATCAGCCTGATATCAGACCCAGCTATATGAGCCAGTATCGGCCTGATATCAGATCCAGCTATATGAGTCAGTATCGGCCTCATATCAGACCCAGCTATATGAGCCAGTATCGGCCTGATATCAGATCCAGCTATATGAGTCCATATCGGCCTGATATCAGACCCAGCTATATGAGCCAGTATCGGCCTGATATCAGACCCAGCTATATGAGCCAGTATCGGCCTGATATCAGATCCAGCTATATGAGCCAGTATCGGCCTGATATCAGACCCAGCTATATGAGCCAGTATCAGCCTGATATCAGACCCAGCTATATGAGCCAGTATCGGCCTGATATCAGATCCAGCTATATGAGTCAGTATCGGCCTCATATCAGATCCAGCTATATGAGTCCGTATCAGCCTGATATTAGACCCAGCTATATGAGCCAGTATCGGCCTGATACCAGACCCAGCTATATGAGCCAGTATCGGCCTCATATCAGATCCAGCTATATGAGTCAGTATCGGCCTCATATCAGATCCAGCTATATGAGTCGGTATCGGCCTCATATCAGACCCAGCTATATGAGCCAGTATCGGCCTGATATCAGATCCAGCTATATGAGTCCGTATCAGCCTGATATCAGATCCAGCTATATGAGCCAGTATCGGCCTGATATCAGATCCAGCTATATGAGTCCGTATCAGCCTGATATCAGATCCAGCTATATGAGTCCGTATCAGCCTGATATCAGATCCAGCTATATGAGCCAGTATCGGCCTGATATCAGATCCAGCTATATGAGTCAGTATCGGCCTGATATCAGATCCAGCTATATGAGTCAGTATCGGCCTGATATCAGATCCAGCTATATGAGTCCGTATCAGCCTGATATCAGATCCAGCTATATGAGTCAGTATCGGCCTGATATCAGATCCAGCTATATGAGCCAGTATCGGCCTGATATCAGACCCAGCTATATGAGCCAGTATCGGCCTGATATCAGACCTGGTATCAGACCTGGTATCGGTATCTGTGCGTCTCTTCCAGAGGACGTCCTCTGAGTCTAAAGGGTTAGGGGTTTATTGTGGGGGACAGATATCAGGATTCTGTCTTTAGTGTCTCAGTCTGACGTCTCACCCGTCCCACCTGTCCCAGTGGCCCCCCACTACCCCGGCCTGGTCCCGGCTCAGCTCGGCCTGTCCTCCCTGTCCCTCCCCGGCGCCCGGCTGGGCTTCCCCCACATCTCAGCCGGGGTCTCTGTCCTGCTGGTCAGCAACCTGAACCCCGAGGTGAGTCCTCCTCTCCGTCCTCTCCGTCCGTCCGTCCGTCCGTCTATCCGTTTGTCCATCATTACTGTCTTATAACATGACTTCAGTCTCTCACCACTGTCCTCTATCCATCAGACATGTTGACATTTACTTTGTGCAGTGCATTGTGGGACATTATTAGTGTTTATTAGGACATAGCAGAGGATTGACACAGCCAGTCCTATCCACCTTAGTCCTAGCTCCCATGATGCCTTGCGTGAATAATGGGCGTAACTTCCAGACACTGAATTGTTTCCATGGTAACGCTACGCTGATCTTCTCCGGTATTAATACATCTAGTGAAACGTGAACACCTGTTACAATGATCAGAGATCAGGACCTCAGAGAACCTGAGAGAACCTCAGAGAACCTCAGAGGACCTCAGATAACCTCAGAGAACCTCAGAGATCCTCAGAGAACCTCAGATGACCTCAGAGGACCTCAGAGAACCTCAGAGAACCTCAGAGAACCTCAGATAACCTCAGAGAACCTCAGATAACCTCAGAGAACCTCAGATGACCTCAGATGACCTCAGAGAACCTCAGAGGACCTCAGAGAACCTCAGAGAACCTCAGAGGACCTCAGATAACCTCAGAGAACCTCAGAGAACCTCAGATGACCTCAGATGACCTCAGAGGACCTCAGAGGACCTCAGATGACCTCAGAGAACCTCAGAGAACCTCAGAGAACCTCAGATGACCTCAGAGGACCTCAGAGGACCTCAGAGAACCTGAGAGGACCTCAGAGGACCTCAGAGGACCTCAGAGAACCTCAGAGATCCTCAGAGAACCTCAGAGAACCTCAGATGACCTCAGAGGACCTCAGAGAACCTCAAAGGACCTCAGATGACCTCAGAGGACCTCAGAGAACCTCAGAGAACCTCAGAGAACCTCAGAGGACCTCAGATGACCTCAGAGAACCTCAGAGAACCTCAGAGGACCTCAGATAACCTCAGAGAACCTCAGAGATCCTCAGAGAACCTCAGATGACCTCAGATGACCTCAGAGGACCTCAGAGAACCTCAGAGAACCTCAGATAACCTCAGAGAACCTCAGATGACCTCAGATGACCTCAGAGAACCTCAGAGAACCTGAGAGAACCTCAGAGGACCTCAGAGAACCTCAGAGATCCTCAGAGAACCTCAGAGAACCTCAGATGACCTCAGAGGACCTCAGAGAACCTCAGAGGACCTCAGAGAACCTCAGAGAACCTCAGAGAGTCTGAGTCTGAACAGCGCAGACACACGAGAGCGACCATGAGACACCGACCAGCAATGATTTATACGAGGAAGAAGTTACTAACAGTCCCGTTAACGTTAGTTAAAGATGTGTTCAGATAAAGCAGGGTTCCTCGACCTCACGACCTCACTGGAAGTTACGCCTAGAATCATCTCTACAGAATCAATACCAGTTAAACAATCAGGAGAGAAAGTACTGAAGAAAGAGCAGAGTAAGAACTGATATGATGATGATGATGATGATGATGATGATGATGTAATGAAACACTCACCTGTCCAGTCATGTGTTATCTGACCCGTCCTCTCAAAGGTAATTAATTAACCTCCTGATTGACCCCTCACCTGTCTTTTTTTTTTCCCCTTGTTTAATTTGTTGCCATGGAAACGCCTCGGACCCTCCGCCTGTCCTGCCCTCCCACCTTTACCTGTCCTGTCCCTCCGCTGCCTTCTCTGCTGTCTCTAAAGAGAGTTACGCCCCACTGCCTCTTTATTCTCTTCGGTATGTTGTCACTCGCTTCTTATGTTCACATCATCAGGAACATTTCATCACGTTGGTTTTCCTCTTTTGACTTTGGTTTAATGAAACATGAGTTTGGTTTGGATCTGAGTTTATTCACAATATCTGCAGCTCTTCTGAACGGGTTCTCTGAACGGGTTCTCTGAACGGGTTCATGAGAGTTTAGGCTCCTCACTAAGTCACATCAGGTGTGTTGAGCCAGTAGAAATAATGTTCAATAAAGATAATATATTAAAATATATATATTATTTGAGACTGTTAAAAAGCAGATAAATAATAACTAAAAAAGTGATAAATAATAAAGATAATAAATAATAATAATAATAATAAAGTGATAAATAATAATAAGCAGATAAATAATAATAAAAAAGTAATAAATAATAATAAAGATAATAAATAATAATAAAAAGTGATAAATAATAATACAAATAATAATTATAATAAAGATAATACATAATAATAATAATAAAGTGATAAATAATAATGAATATTGATAAATAATAATAATAAAGTGATAAATAATAATAAAGTGATAAATACTAATGAAAGTGATACATAAAGTGATACATAATAATAAAGTGATAAATAAATACTAATGAAAGTGATACATAAAGTGATAAATAATAATAAAGTGATAAATAATAATAAATACTAATGAAAGTGATACATAAAGTGATACATAATAATAAAGTGATAAATAAATACTAATGAAAGTGATACATAAAGTGATAAATAATAATAAAGTGATAAATAATAATAAATACTAATGAAAGTGATACATAATATAAAGTTGATTAATATCTGTATTCGTGGTGCGAAAGCTCGGAAAATTGGCCTCGTTCTGAAAAACAGTGATAAATTCACTGATCTTTTATTTCTATTTGCTCTTTTTGTTTATTAACAACGTGCAAAACATTAATTATGATCTCCCACTTCAACCTGATACCAGATCAATAACTGAAGCTGATACATATAGAACATATATATATATATACTGTATATATATATATATATATATATATAGAAGAGTTTTGAGGTGAAGTAATTTTTAGTTGCCGTGGTGATTATATGTGACAGAAGCTGCATTTATTGTGTGTTTCATCTTATCTCAGTAGAGTCTCAGTGTGTGAGTTTGCATGCCGGGTTTCTTTCAGTCTGCATGTCCTCAGTGCTGAATCAGCTGCTCGTCATCACTCCCATAATTCATAGCTCCTACACGGTGTAATTTTAATTTCCTCTGACCCTTACCCTTAATTTCCTCACTGCATTTCCTGTTTTAACACCTAAATGAAACTCATAGATGGGTTAGTGTTTGTTCCACACTGTGACGGCAGCGTCTCCCTGCTGCTGGGTCAGTCAGTCAGTCAGTCAGTCAGTCAGTCAGTCAGTCAGTCAGTCAGTCAGTCAGTCCAGCTTCCTGTCGGGTTTAACAGAGTCCAGCTTTACTCTGATGTTTGTAGGACTTCCTGTTTAAGGAGAACTTAACCTTGTGTTTGTCTCTGGCTGTGTGTTTTTATTTTATCAGGTGTTTACGGCGACGTGATGAGAGTGAAGATTCTGTTCAATAAGAAGGAGAACGCTCTGGTTCAGATGTCTGACTGCACACAGGCTCAGCTAGGTAACCTCCTTCCTCCCGTCTCCACCAATAGGACGCCTTCTGGGCTCCTCTGTTCTCCACCAATAGGACGCCTTCTGGGCTCCTCTGTTCTCCACCAATAGGACGCCTTCTGGGCTCCTCTGTTCTCCACCAATAGGACGCCTTCTGGCCTTTTTAAAATGTCTCTCACACGTCTGACTGGACACAGTCCAGCTTTGTAGCAGCAGATCAGTAACTTGTCCAAGGTAGTGTCTCTGTATATCTGGGGCGTCTCTAAATGAGACGGATACCATAATATTATGATCTTAATGTCCCCAGTTTGATTCTGACAATAAATGCAAAGATTTCCCCAAAAGTACTTCCAAAAGTATTTTTCTGAATTGAAGACTTGACCTACAGGTAAGTTCAGGTTCCAGAATAGATGCTAGTGATATTTTTAGGCCAACTGAATTATCTGGATATCTTATGATAACAAACTGTGTTAATATTTGGTTTTATATACTTGAGACCTCAACAAAGAAGATGAGTACAAAGATAACTGCCTACAAACATTATCAAAGACATATCATATTTGTTTTTAGTTTACTTTATTGTGTCTTATCCTGTTCTACTGCAATAGAAACTCCCCTCAGTGTAAGATCAAATAAAAGATACTGAGATAATCCAGTCAGGAACTTAAGCAGCGTTCTTTACCTGTCTGGTTCGCAGCCATGAGCCACCTGAGCGGGCAGCAGCTGCACGGGAAGCCTCTGCGCATCACGCCGTCCAAACACACCAGCGTTCAGCTTCCCCGTGAAGGCCACGAGGACCAGGGCCTGACCAAAGACTACAGCAACTCCCCCCTGCACCGCTTCAAGAAGCCCGGCTCCAAAAACTACTCCAACATCTTCCCACCTTCTGCCACCTTACACCTCTCCAACATCCCGTAAGTCCTCCAGCTGCAGGAGCAGGAACATCATTGACACCTGGCCCGTAGTCCAAACTGAGGAACATACACCTGACCCCAGACTGAAACTACCTGCAACCTTCCTTTAATGCTAATGTTACTTTTGTGTTGTAGCCCATCTGTAGTTGAGGACGACCTCAAGATGCTGTTTTCCACCTCAGGAGCCATGGTCAAAGCCTTCAAGTTCTTCCAGTGAGTCTTCAGTTTACTGCCTCTGTTCTCAAAGCCTTATTGATGCCTGCCTTATTCATTAAAGCTCTGCCTCTCGGACTGCCCTCCTTTATCCCAAAGTCCCTGTCCTTGTTCTTGAACTCTCATCCTTGCCTTGAAGTTCTTTTTCTTGTTCTGAAATTCCTCTGGTTGTACTGTCTTGAAGTCTTTGTCCTTGCCCTGAAATATTCGTTCTTGCCCTGGAGCCTTCATCCTTG
>NW_023618446.1:0-45793 GCF_015220745.1 Sebastes umbrosus | reverse complement strand
TTTGTATTTCTGCAAAACAGTCATAATCTTAGGTCACATAAATGGCTTCAGTTTAAACTGCCTTCTATCAGTATAGAAGCTGGCAAAACAAGTCTGTTTTGCTACGGTCCGCATGGATAAGTCTAACATTCAGTTCAGTTCCCAATTTGAAAGGAGAAGGAAAGGGCTCCACGGCAAGATAAAGTGCTGAAAATATTCTAAATATAGTATATAATGTATATAATATTGTTTAGGTGAGCCTTTCTTTTAGTTGGCTGAAACACATTTTTCTGTCGTCCCCGTCCACAACAGTACATCGCTTTGCTGTGGTGTCGGTACTTCAGTCTTTTTCTCCAAACTTGGGGCGTGCCGACCGCCATCTAAAGGTAATACACCTACTATGGCTAAGTATCTCATACAACCCCACTTCAAAACACCCAAACTATCCCTTTAAACATCTCCAATATCATCTGAGAAAGCTTTTGCCCCATAGTTTGCTTCATAGATAGCTTCACAAGTTGAACTGCTTCAAACAGAGACAGATCCAGATTGTTAATGTCCTTAAATAGTCCTTGTCTTTCATAGACCTAAAAGGGACTGTTTGTAACTTCTTACACGTATAAATCGCACGGAAGCACCAAAACTGCAACGTTATATCTAGTGAAGCCCGTCTCGCAAAACAGTGTTGGCCGCGCTCGGAGGACCGTAGCTTTGGTCTCCAGGGTCGGAGTTTCTGCTGTACTCTGCTCCTCTGCCTGCCTCCCTTCACTCACAGCTCGCTCCACCTCATGTTCATGCGCGCACACTACACACTGCAGAAGAGTTAGTTTAGCTCTGAGAATATCTAGTGAATGTAAAGTGGACGTTTGTGCAGAAATAAATGCTGCAGCTCCTCCAGACCAACAGAGGTTTCCCGTGTCTTGTGAAGTGACGGGGCTCCGCAGCGAGAAACTTTATCGTCTCCGACCGGGTGCCGGTGTCTCCCCTGTTCTGACCGCGGTCGGGAGGCTGAAGCAGGAAAAGCCAACACTAGGATCAGCATTGATTCATGGAGAGACCTTCGTCTGGTCAGCTAACATTACTGCCAAGCAGGTGAAATATAGTGATATTGTGGTTTTAGCTGATGTGTGTCGCCTCACTGTTTTGACGGATGCTCGCTCACATTCAGTTAGCGCGTGCACACGGGCGAGTGCGAGCAACCGGACACTGACTTTCGTTGACTTAACGGCCACAGGTGTCGCTGTTACAACCAATTTCTGATTCTTACAAACAGTCCCTTTAATGAAAAACGTGTGAAGTGCAGACATCTTTTATTCTACCAGAAACCCTTTTTTTTTTTTTTTTTTACTTTAGCAGACACAAGCTTCATAAATACCATTCAGAGAGCATATCACTGTTCTGCAGCTACTCAGGAGTATATATGAAGCTGATTTGTACATGTTTGAAGTCCTTGAACTTTAGGATTGCAGTGTCATGCTGAGGAGGTATTTATTCAATCTCTTCTTGAAGGCATGAACACTATTGGTGTTAGCCCTGGGGAGAAGAAGTTGCCCCTGGGTAGTAACAAAGCCAGGTGGCCCAGTGTCTTGCTCTGCATTGTGTGACACAATACAGGATGTCCTCATTTTAAAAGCCATCAAAACCTCAACAGCTCAGTGAATCTGTGAGTGTGTGAACACAACTTTAGAGGAAACTGAGGTTTTCATTTGGACGCAATAGAAAATGTACCACTTTCTCACAGCTCATTTAAATGTAAAGAGAAGTCTAAATGTTGAGGAGAACCAAGCGGTGAATAAAAAATAAATGTTTGATCATTACTATTTTTTTGTTTTTCAAGAAAAGTGCTCTTTATTGAGCAACATTTAGCTGAGGCAGCAGCTCGCCTACTTGACCAAAACATTTCCCTTTTCTTTCCAGGAAGCTACTGTGTGACCTCGGGTGTTTCATATCCGATATATATTTCCTTAAACTACATAGCTATAATTTTTTTTTTATCATATTGTCAGGGTTAACTGTGCTCTTAGTCTATTATTTAAATGTTTAGTTGTAAATGTTAAATGTAGATATCTGTGACAGTATCTGTATCTGTATTTGTAACCCACCAGTCCCACGGTGTTCCAGGGGTGACGCCGACTGAAGGACTTGCAGCAGCTGAGGGCGGTGGCCGCCACGATGAAGATGATGAAGGAGCTGAGGCACATGTCGGTCTGTATCTCCTCAACTTCAGAGAAGGTGAACACACACATCACACTGAAGGTGAACAGCAGCTGGACAGCCAGGATGCTGAACACCTGCACAGGGATAGATGAAGAACAAGCACTTGGTTAAAACAGATTTTACTTGCAAGCATTCACTACCATTTTATTGAGAGATTGTTGGATTACACTTTCCAGCATGCACTACTATCTGACCTAGCTCTCAAGAAACCCTAGTGCTTTAATATGCTTTGCAGTGTCCAGTAATCAAGGTGGTCTAATGCTGCGACTCCCAACCAAGGGGTACTTCTGCTGCTTGCGAGGTAAGTTTAAGGAGTAACTCAACTAATTTTAAAAAAAAAATAAATAAATCATGACTTGGTAGAGAAAAGTAATTTTTTATTGTCACAAAAACCAATAAACTACCAACTACAATCGGCTGACTGCTCAGGAGACGACTCCCACCAACCTTAGTCAGCTGAAACACCTCAACTAAATACTGCAATTAAGAAGTCATAAAAACAAATTAGCAAGTGCACATAGCTGTCCAAAAACAGCTCCCTAAATGCAATGGGTAAGTTGACTTGTATCAAAAAGTTATCTTAACAATATATATGTTTATATAATTAATAATATTGCACAGATTTAGTTCAAAATCAATCCGAGCAAACGCGTTTTGAACATGTCGGGCCTGTCAGACAAAAACAAAAAAAATTAATTCAAGTGTTCTGAGAGAAAACTGGACTTCTGCACCTCCTCATGGCTCTGTTTTCATGCTTCCAAAAAATCTAGCCCGTGAGGGGAGACTTTGGCCAATCACAGGTCATTTCAGAGAGAGAGAGCGTTCCTATTGGATGTTCATTCAACGGTGGCAGCTGTCAATTGCTCGTGAACTCCGATCAAACAATCAAACTAGGCAGCGCTGATCAAATATAAATCAATATTCTGTTACTGTAATGCCTATTTCTCTCCTCAAATGTTTTCAGAAACATCTTGTAGTGTACTGTTGTACTGTGAAATTAGAACATTTTCTCCGGCTGGGTGTTGCTTGGTATTTCTTCAACAGATCTCTGCCGGGTCACAAACTCTCTCATTTTCCAGCTAAACAGTACACTACAAGATGATTCTGAAAACAATTGAGGCAAGAAATAGGCATTACAGGAACAGAATATTGATTCATATTTGATCAGCGTTGAATAGTTTGACCGTTTGATCTGTCATGTTATCACTGCCTGTAGTCTAGGGTTTCCTTTTGTTTCCTATGTTTCCCTGTCCTTTTGTCTCTTGTGTGTTTTCCCCTGGTTTGTCTAGTTTGTCAGTGTGTTGAGGGGTGTGGCCTTCCTCCTCCTCCTCCTCCTCTGGGCGGGCTTGGCTGGAGCAGCTGAGAACAATCTACCAATCATCACACCTGCAGTATATATACCCTGGTTTTCCTGCTACTCATCGCCAGATCGTTCCGTCACCCTCCGTGGTCTGTTCATCTGCCAGCTGTGGCTACTACCTACCTGCCTGCTCACTCCTGCACGCTGCTCCTGGATCAACCTGCAACCTGTTTTTGTTTAAATAAATATTCTTTTGTTCACTCTTTAAAGACTCTCGTGGTGTGCTGCTTTTGAGTCCACGTTTTTGTAAACTAGAACATAACAGAACGATCTGGCCCTAACTATGGACTCAGCAGACACAAATGTATTTCAGAAGGCTGTTTCCAGCCATGATATTTTGTTAGGACAACATCACCAGTTACTTCAGGGTTTATTGGAGACCCAACACACCTTAGGGAATCAAATGTCTCAGATGGGAAAATGTTTGGAGACAATTTCAGGCCAATTAGCACCATCCCCCGCTCTGCCTCCTCCTCCTCAGCCTCAGCCACTCAGAGAATCACCTGTTCCTCCACCTGAACCATATGCCGGTGATTTGGGGAGATGCAAAGGATTCCAGCTCCAATGTTCTCTGTTTTTTTCCCGACAACCAGTCACCTTCACCACAGACCAAGCCAAGGTAGCATATGTTACGGGACTGTTAATAGGGAGAGCACTGGACTGGGCTGAAGCAATGTTGGGAAGAGGAGGGATAAATTCTTTGTCCTATGATTGTTTCATGAGTGAAATGAAGAAGGTTTTTAATCACCCTGTATGTATTGGATACGCTGCTAAACGTTTGCTTAACCTACGACAGAGTCAAAGAAGTGTGGCGGATTATTCTGTGGAGTTCCGGATTCTGGCTGCGGAGGCTGGATGGAATGACGAGGCATTAAAAGGAGTTTTTCTACACGGTTTGTGTGAGCAGTTAAAGGATGAACTTGCTGTCCGTGATGATACTAACTCCCTTGATGCTCTTATTGATCTGTCCATAAGACTGGACAACCGTATGCGGGAGAGACGCCGGGAGAAGAACTACAAATCCCACACTCCCGTGAACTCCGTTGCTGCTACTCCTACTCTCGCGAGAGTTGCCTCCGGCCCGTCAGAGACTCACGGCCCCGGTTCCAGCTCCTCTGCTCTCTCTGATGATCCCATGCTGGTGGGTCGGGCTAAGCTCACTCCCGCTGAACGTCAGAGACGGATCCGAGCGGGTGAGTGTATCTACTGTGGTCAAGTCGGACATTTCCTTGCTGCATGTCCTCTCCGCCCAAAAGAGCGGGCTCACCAGTAGCTGTGGGGATACTGGTGAGTAAGACTGATGCCCCCACCAACACTAGACCTCGAACTCAAATACCTGCTAAACTGTGTATGAGTAAAATGTCCTTGCCCCTGTTAGCGTTGATTGACTCCGGTGCAGAGCAGAGTTTTTTAGATACTGAGTTAGTCTCTCAGGCTGGCATCAGCATTGAACCCCTTGAGACTCCTGTCAGTCTGTGCTTTAGACGGCAAGTCCTTAGCATTAGTAACTCACCGCACTGAACCTCTGTCTCTAATTCTGTCTGGAAACCACCGTGAGCTAATACAGTTTTTTGTTTTCTCTGCCCCTAAGACTCCTCTTGTTCTCGGACACCCGTGGTTAAAGCTACACAACCCCCAGATCGACTGGTCGACTAGTAAGATTATGGGATGGAGTAGTTTTTGTCATTCCTCGTGCCTGCAGTCTGCATTACCACCAGTAGATATTAGTGTTGCTCCTCCGCCCTGTGTTCCTCCTGACTTGTCTACTGTGCCCCCTGAATATCATGATGTCGGTGAGGTTTTCAGTAAGGAGAGAGCGTTATCCTTGCCACCTCATCGTCCGTATGATTGTGCTATTGAGCTGCTACCTGGTACCACTCTGCCTTCGAGTCGCCTGTACAACCTGTCACGTCCTGAGAGAGGTGCTATGGAAACCTACATTAATGACTCTCTGGCTGCAGGTCTCATCAGACCTTCTTCTTCGCCTCTAGGGGCAGGATTCTTTTTTGTTAGCAAGAAAGACAAGACTCTCCGCCCGTGTATTGATTTTCGAGGGTTAAACAATATCACGGTAAAGAACAAGTACCCTCTGCCATTAATCAGTTCTGCTTTTGAACCACTACAGGGAGCCACTGTCTTCAGCAAGCTGGATCTGCGAAACGCGTACCATCTGGTACGGATTCGGGAAGGAGATGAATGGAAGACAGCATTCAACACACCACTGGGTCACTTTGAGTACTTAGTGATGCCTTTTGGACTGACTAACGCTCCTGCAGTGTTTCAAGCACTGGTTAATGATGTTTTGAGAGATTTTTTGGACCGGTTTGTGTTTGTCTACCTGGATGACATTTTGATTTTTTCCTCTGACCTCGCAGAACATCAGCTTCATGTGCGCCAAGTGCTCCAGAGACTACTGGAGAACAAGCTGTTTGTGAAGGCTGAGAAGTGCGAGTTTCACGTCAGCTCTGTTGGATTTCTTGGTTACATCATTGAGAGTGGGCAGGTGAAGACGGATCCGGACAAGATCAAGGCGGTGGCAGAGTGGCCTGAACCATCCTCCAGAAAGCTCTTACAACGCTTCCTTGGATTTGCCAACTTTTACCGCCGGTTTATCCGTGATTACAGCAGAATTGCTGCGCCACTGACCAGGCTCACATCTCCTGCTGTTCCTTTTCGCTGGACTCCTGAGGCGGATCAGGCGTTTGCCTTATTAAAGGACCGCTTTACGTCCGCACCCATCCTGGTGCAACCTGACTCTTCTCTTCAGTTTGTTGTGGAGGTTGATGCCTCGGACATTGGTGTGGGGGCTGTTCTCTCCCAATGCTCCAGACCAGATAAGAAGTTACATCCCTGTGCTTTCTTCTCTCGACGCCTGTCTCCAGCTGAGAGCAACTACGACGTGGGAAATCGTGAGCTGTTAGCAGTGAAGTTGGCCCTGGAGGAATGGAGACACTGGTTGGAGGGTTCGGAGATCCCGTTTATTGTATGGACTGATCACAAAAATCTTGCTTACATCCAGTCAGCCAAACGACTGAATTCCCGCCAGGCTCGGTGGGCTTTATTCTTTGGTCGATTCGACTTCACCATTACTTACCGTCCTGGTTCCAAGAACATCAAGCCTAACGCGTTATCCCGGCAGTTTTCATCAGAGGAGTCACCAAGTGTTTCAGACACCATTCTGCCGGCAGCCTTGGTGGTGGGGACGTTAACCTGGGAGGTTGAGTCAGCGGTTCGGGAGGCTCAACGTGAAGAACCGGATCCAGGTACTGGCCCTGCTAATCGAATGTTTGTTCCTGTGTCAGTTCGCTCCCAGGTCCTGCAGTGGGGACACGTTTCCCAGTTCGCTTGCCATCCTGGGATGAGTAGGACTTTGTCACTCCTCAGACGACACTTCTGGTGGGCCACAATGGAGAGGGACGTCAAGGAATACGTCCTCGCCTGCACAGTCTGTGCCCGGGGAAAGACATTTCATCGGCCGCCTGTGGGGTTGCTCCGCCCATTACCCATACCTGGTCGCCCTTGGTCCCACATCGCCTTGGACTTTGTCACCGGTCTCCCACCTTCTAATGGTAAGACAGTGATACTTACCATTGTTGATCGGTTCTCCAAGGCCGTTCATTTCATTGGTCTTCCCAAGCTTCCTTCTGCACATGAGACAGCTGAACTCCTGACTAATCATGTTTTTCGTCTGCATGGTATTCCTGTGGACATCGTCTCAGACCGTGGTCCTCAGTTCATCTCTCAAGTTTGGAAGTCTTTTTGTCAAGCCCTCGGAGCCACTGTCAGTCTGTTTTCTGGTTTCCACCCTCAGACGAATGGACAGTCTGAGAGGGCTAATCAGGATTTGGAATCTGCCATACGTTGTGTCGCTGCTACTAATCCAACTTCTTGGAGTTCACAGTTATGTTGGATTGAATATGCGCATAATTCTCTCTCTTCTGCTGCCACTGGTGTATCTCCTTTTGAGGCCTCACTAGGTTACCAGCCACCACTGTTTCCAGCACAAGAGGAGGAGTTGGCTGTGCCATCTGTGCAGCATCACCTTCGACGCTGCCGCAAGGTTTGGAAGGACACTATGGATGCTTTGCTTCGGACAGCTGAGAGAAACAAGAGGATCGCGGATCGTCACAGGACCCCAGCTCCCGTCTACATCCCAGGTCAGAGAGTTTGGTTATCTTCCAGAGATATACCTTTGAAGACTGACTCCAGAAAACTGTCTCCCCGTTTCATTGGACCTTTTGAAATTGAGAAGATTATTAATCCTACCACTGTCAGACTCATCCTGCCAAAGTCTCTTAGGATTCATCCCTCATTTCATGTTTCTCAGCTAAAACCGGTCCTCACCAGTCCTCTGGTCCCTCCGACCAATCCCCCTCCTCCCGCCCGGATCATTGACAGTCAGCCAGCTTATTCAGTCAGACGACTGATGGATGTTAGACGTAGAGGCCGGGGCCTTCAGTATCTGGTAGATTGGGAGGGATACGGCTCAGAGGAGCGCTCCTGGGTTCCTCGTTCCCGCATCCTAGATGCTGGGATGGTTCGGGAGTTTCACCAGGCTTATCCTGAGAAACCTGGTAGATCGCCTAGAGGCTCTCATTAAGGGGGGGGTACTGTCATGTTATCACTGCCTGTAGTCTAGGGTTTCCTTTTGTTTCCTATGTTTCCCTGTCCTTTTGTCTCTTGTGTGTTTTCCCCTGGTTTGTCTAGTTTGTCAGTGTGTTGAGGGGTGTGGCCTTCCTCCTCCTCCTCCTCCTCTGGGCGGGCTCGGCTGGAGCAGCTGAGAACAATCTACCAATCATCACACCTGCAGTATATATACCCCGGTTTTCCTGCTACTCATCGCCAGATCGTTCCGTCACCCTCCGTGGTCTGTTCATCTGCCAGCTGTGGCTACTACCTACCTGCCTGCTCACTCCTGCACGCTGCTCCTGGATCAACCTGGAACCTGTTTTTGTTTAAATAAATATTCTTTTGTTCACTCTTTAAAGACTCTCGTGGTGTGCTGCTTTTGAGTCCACGTTTTTGTGAACTAGAACATAACATGATCAGAGTTTGCGAGTGATTGACAGCTGCTCAGAGACGGCAGGCTCCAGCTCGGCTCTGACTGGTTGTTTTCCTCCGGTCTGTGAAATCTTGCAGATGCCGTTAGGAGCACCGGAGGACACCGGATGAACATGATTTTTTTTCAGATTACCTGTCTCATGCACTACTGTCAGGATATAGTGACCGTTTTAGAAAAATAACTTTTTTTAATCACATTTGCTCCATTTCTACCCACTGCAGATTTAATTGATGTTTTTTGAACCAAGGGGATTTTATGGCTTTTCATGATTGACACTTTTGGCTCAAACTTGTGTAAAACAGTGGTTCCTAACCCCTCAAAAAAAAGCAACGTCTATTTGCACCTTCTTTTCACATGTCTACAAGTTATTTTTCCTTCCCAGATTGATTTATTTTACAAATTTAAGAGGTCTGAGGATGTAAAATGATCCATTAATTTACAGCAAAAAGCAAAGTTTAGAAAAAAAACCCCACAATTTAAGAGATCTTATCCTGTTAATCATCTTGTGCGTTCCTTGAAATTTCTCTTGCGAGTTGCAACTCCAGGAAGCTCTGTCTCGACAACAGGTTGGGAAAATCTGGTGTAGGATAACGTGCTCATAGCAAGTCGTACAAACCTTTCTAATAAATGTTCTTCTCACTGTCTTGTCATCAAAAGAAGATGAGGATTTCAGTGGAGTTGTGTCCGACGAGGCCTTTGGGCTGACGTCGGGGAAAGAATCGTATCCAGTGGTAGGCTGATAGGTGCAAGTTGTCTCGATTTTGGGTGGAGGGCACATTGCCAGGGCTGCAGAGTAGGGTGGAGGTTGCTGTCCTTCGGAGGAGTATGACAGTGGTGGTGGTGGTGGTGGTGGTGATGACACATCATAACCAGGAGCGTCCTGTGTCTCTTTAGATGTGAGGGAGTCTGCTGTATCTGACATTCTGGAGGAAACTGTGGATCAAACACAGAAGTTCAGTCAAATAAAAAGATCAACGTGTGCAAAACAAACACGGGTATGATGGTGTACACTCTGTTTAGCAGCTGTGTGAAGTTCCTGTTTTTCTAAATTATATTGTAGGGTTTACTCATTAACTTTGGCGTCTGAACTGCAATGAATACATTTATGGTTTCATTTAGTGAATCATTGTTTTATAGCTGCCTGTCAGCATGTACAGGGTTGCTAATATGAAATCTTGTTGCCCAAGAATGGTGTAAACATTAGGAAGTAAAACTTGCGCTGTGGTGCCACTTCTCTTACAATCAGCAAATATTCTGGGAAAATGACTGTTGTGTCATGACAAAAAAACGTCATGTGGTCTTGGATTCACCAACAGTCAAAAAATCCCTAGATTTTCGCAGAGTCTCTTTCCACCTTTAAGAAAAAGCTAAAGACCCAGCTCTTTCATGAACCCCTCCGCACCTAATGACATTGATGCTATTGATGATATTGATAATGATGATATTGAGGATGTTGCTGATGTTGATTAGGATATTCATGATGATGATGATGACATTGATGGCATTGTTGATAATGTAAATGATGACGATGACAAAAAAAATCTGCTTCTATCCACACTGTGCATCGCCTTTGTGCACTGCTTGTCAGCACCTGTGTCCGATCAGACTTGAAGCTGTCGTTGGCTCTTAGTCACGTTGTTCCCTCCTATCCAGATCCTTGCTTGTGTTGTGTGAACTCTCAGATGTACCTGGCTTTGGACAAAAGCGTCTGCTAAATGAAATTGTAGAATTGTAGAATTTTATCCCAGATTGAATTTCTAATTCACGTACATTTGTGTGAATAAACCATGGATGTATTAAGAGAACTGAAGTTCCACACATGCTATTTAGTACGCTAAAACAGTATGTGAGATATTTTAGTATGTCCGAAACCTTAATATGAAACCAATAGTATGCGAATTGCATGCAACGCAGTATGCAACGCTGGACACTGCTAAGCCCCCAGGCAGAACGCCGGTTGTTGATCCCAATTTTCGTAGTTGCCAAACGGCGGTACTACAACTTCTGTGTCCGTCACGTTATGCCATTGGACCCAAAAAGACTTTTTCCCATAGACTTACATTGGGATAGAGATGTCTGTAACTCAGCGGATCATTTTTTTTAGCTTCAGTTTCAGGGTCCTGGTGTTGTGCATGCTGGCTCACTGTCGCACTGTCATGACTCACTGGTGAATAGAACAGAGCCATCATTGTTTGTAAAACCTGTGCATTTCCTACGTACTATGACAAGCCAAAATGTCTGCTGTTAAAAAATCCAATTATAGACCTTTATAGAGCCCTTACACTCCCTTAGACTTGGTTACCTTCAAAGCACCTACACATTCATTGTTCACAGGTGTTTTCATTTATTTTTCCTGATCAGATCTCTTCTCAAGGCTGGGCCTTCAACTGTCATCACTTTTCTGTTGAAGCTGTTAAAGGCACAATGAGTAGGATTTGACACAACATTTAAAGTGGCAGTAGGCAACAATATTTTGGCATAATTTGGCAAAAATTCCATAATAACCTTTCAGCATATTGTAAT
Source organism: Sebastes umbrosus (assembly GCF_015220745.1). Classification (NCBI taxonomy): domain Eukaryota; kingdom Metazoa; phylum Chordata; class Actinopteri; order Perciformes; family Sebastidae; genus Sebastes; species Sebastes umbrosus. Next base: position 34,652 of record NW_023618446.1, on the reverse strand, counting down.
TCAAGTGATCTGAGAGAAAACTACACCTCTGCACCTCCTCATGGCTCTGTTTACAGGCTTTAGAAAATCTTGCCCGTGACGGCAGACTTTGACCAATCACAGGGCATTTCAGAGAGAGCGTTCCTATTGGCTGTTCCACAAAAGGAGATGCGCGTTCACGTCTGGTCTCTGCAGATAGTGAAAGCCTCGGTCAATGGCGGAACAACCTACTGGAAAGCTTGCTATTCCAGCATTGGCAGCAACTGCCTACACCTCAAAACAACCCAAAAAAAGAAAGACAGACTTTCAAAAAGACAGTCCAAACTGTTGATGTCGTTAGAAGGTAATGTGTAGCTCGCTGCGGTAGCCTCCTCAGATGTAGCGAGCACGTATGAAGCGCGTGCATATGCCCGTTCTCGTGTGGGGGGAGGGGCTTCGGACAGAGAGGGGAGAGCGGAGAGAGAGGAGAGAGGAGAGAGCAGCTCGAGGGGATGCAGGATTTTGCGTTTTCCGGATTTCTACGCACTGCAGCTTTAACGTTGGCCCCTCCTTCGTGGCTCAACGGGGGTTTTGCTGTGTTCAAACTATGAGCGACCAAAGCAACAAAACGGCCAGTGTGGCCGGCTACATTGTCAGCGAGTCGGCGTTCAAGTGTTGCTCAAGCGCTCCTTGACATATTACATCGTTAAATAGCACTGGGAACTGGCTAACGGCATTTTCTTTTTGATCGAACGGAACCAGGGTGAAACATAAACGATTGGTTGACGCTTCACCGCGTCATTGGAGCACTGAAAAAAAAAAAAAAAATATATATATATATATATATATATATACACATATACATACATGCATACATACATGTACTGTGTATATATATATATGTATATATATATAGCACAAAGCATTTAAATACTGATTTGGAGGTTGATTACCATGGCAACGGTCAAAGCTTCAAAGCATGGGAGTCAGCCCTAGAGTCTATACATTGTTTTTTCATTTTGCCTTTAATAAAAGCACTGTGTGTGGGAGTGCAGGGCCTTTAATGTGTTTGATAAAGAAGCTTATTTCACAACTGTACACTTGTTTGCTTTAAAATAAAACTAAGTCACAAGGTTAAATGTAAAAAAAAAAAAGCATTTTGACACCACACAGAGCTTCCTTTTTCTCTCAGAAGAATTATTCATAGCTGCAGTGGATGAATGAGTGAATGAATGCTTTTATCAGTGATTGCACTGTTTAACCTACTGACGTGACCAGGACAACAGAAGTGTATTTGATATAATTTAGTTCCTTTTACTTAATAGCAGAGGAAGTGCTGTATAAGTCATGTTTGTACATTCCTTTAGATTAGAGGTCGACCGATAGTGGATTTTTAAAGGCAGATATAATATCGATTTACTTCTGCAGCAGTCTAGTCGACTACTTGTGCATACAGCGTTTTTAATAACATTTTTTGTCACTCTGAATTTAATAATTCGTAAGAGAATATCCTGAAGTGTGATTTGGTGGCTTACATTGTTGCATTATGTTCTATTTATTTACAATGGGCGATGTGCTGTTCTGTGGTTTACAGTATGACTGGCCACGATTACTTCTGTTGTGCATCCCGTTACCTTATTAAATGCCACTCTTACAAATATTAATGCTTGTGTATCTTCCCGTGGTAAAGAGGATCCTAAAGTGTGTGATATCATTTTATGGATAAGTTACAGTACGTGGCTGAATTGGTAAGCAAGTTACAGTAGCATTTGAATAATTTATTTTCCTGCCTGTCTGCCTGTCTTGTATCGTGGACAAAGAGCTGATAGTGTTACGTTATTTATTCGAGATAATTTTTTTTTTTCCCTCTACCTTGACTTTGTGTATGGAGCCTCCAAGCAAAACGGTGATTTACGTCTCTGTATGACTGGTGGAGGCTGTGCAGCCATCAGTCACTATCAGAGCCCAGTTCCACCGATAACAATAGTTTGTAAAACGTCATATCTACCTCAACTTTAGATAGCAGTATTATCATATACATGTAAACGTTGTTCTTTTCTCCCATACCTGTGAATACAGCAGAGCACCCAGAAATCCATAGGCCACATCAGTGATGTACAAGTAGTAGAAGGTGCAAGAACCCAAACATGATCACGTCCACAGTCAGAATCAGCAGAACACCGTACCAAATAGTGAAATCATAAGTCTGCAAATAACAGAGGAAGACATTAGTACGTTAATTCATTTCATTAATACATTTTTTTCTTTATATTTCTTAATATAGACAACAACAACAACAGCAATAAAGAAAACAATAACAGACAATACATGATGTGTTGATCAATATACATAAAAAATAATTTATAAAATTTAATTAAAAAAAATAATTTTATACTGAGAACTTGCACATTGCGCCACTATAAACGTACACATTTGAATATTTTTACTACACATTTATAATTTTTTATTTTGTTTTTTTAGCGTTTATTTCTTTATATATATTTTTTATTTTTAATTGATATTATTTATTGCACACTAGCCTTATAGCCTAATGAGTATGTAATCCTGCATCTCACTGCACGAAATGAGCATTCGACAGATAAATCCTTTGACGCAGGTAATAATCAAGTATTTTGGAGCATAGTGTTGAAGATTGGATTCATAACACAGTATCTAAAACAGGATTTGCACATAATGGCTTAAATTCAACATGTTTTTAATAAGACCTGGAATATAAAAGGGATATACTGTAGTTGTTTGTACAGTGGATACAGTTGAGTAAAAACAGCTGTCATAGAGAACACATTTGAACCGGTAATTTTAATAATCAATAAATCTTCTGAGTATTTTCTCCATTCATAGATATTTTTTTAGTCCATAAACTGTCAGAAAATACTCTTTCTACCCTGCAGAGCCCAAGGTGACATCTTTAAAACTTTTGTTTTAGTTGACCAACAGGCGAAAAACCAAAGAGATATTAACTTTACAATGATATAAAAAGATAAAATCTATCAAATCTTTGAATTAGAAAAGCTGGAACCAAAGAAACGTTAATTTTGTTTTTCTTTAAAGGTTGATTAATTTATTGTCAGAATAGTTGCTGACTAAATTTCTGTCAAGCATCTTCATTAATTAAAGCTGAAGTCGGCGAGATTGGAGCAAATATGATTTAAAAAAAGTTATTTTTTATGAAACGGTCTCTATACCCTGTTTATGTATATTATGTTACGTTAATACCTATTTCTCTCCTCAAATGTTTTCAGAATCATCTTGTAGTGCACGGTTAAGCTGTAAAATTAGAAAGTTTGTGACCCGGCAGCCATGCTGAGATCAGGTTGAGATGGCTTGAAGGAAGTCAAGTACCGGTCACATGACCGGAGCACAGCCAATAGGAACGCTCTCTCTCTGAAATGACCTGTGATTGGTCAAAGATAGATAGATAGATAATAGATTTTTTAAAGCCTGAAAACAGAGCCACGAGGATGTGCAGAAGTCTAGTTATCTCTCAGAACACGTTAATCACAATATGCTGAAAGGTTATTATGGAATTTCTGCCCAATGATGCCAAAAATATACTGCCTACTGCCACTTTAATCGACTAATCGTTTCAGCTCTACCTTCACATTGTGCCTCCTCTGATACTGTTTTCCAGCGCTTGCAATATGTATCCTCCTAAAGTCAAATTTTGGATGTTCCTTACAAGAAACATATGAAAGCTATAACTTCCAAGCTGATACGTGAGGCCAATGAAATGTCTGCACATCTATCTGCTTACAATAAACACAGATCATGATATCTGTATACAGGAAGCGTTTTTCAGCCTGGTTGTCTGACCTGTGCAGAGAATGCAAGGATTGCGAAAGAAATGGCCAGTGTTGCTCCCATAGTGATGGCTACAGCAGTGGTGTCGTGGAAGGAGGCGATGGTTCCCACCATATGTGACAAGCACAGGGTGACCACAACCTGTAGGCACAAAATTCAATGTATTAAAGGGATAGTATGGAATAAATGTTTAAATAAAACACAGCAAAGTAATAAGCCTATACATTTTATGCCTGTATGTCTATGTTTTTTACTTTTCAGTTTTGCAGTTTGCGCATGTATCCTATATTCCCATCAGGTTACCCAAATTAAACAAATCCTAAGGATTTAATTTTATCTTAAAAAATACATTCCAGTAATTTAAGAAATCCAGGATGGTCAAAAGACAAACACACTACATAAATATCCTGGCATGACTGCCTGCCTTCACCTCAGCTAAAGGTTTTCAACTGATCAAAGCTAAATAATGGTACAGAAAAATAAAGTATTATAGGCTACATATTTCTATTTACAATAGCCTATTCCAGAACCAAATATAGGCTCTGGAAAAATGGGTATCCACAGGAGCCTTTATGCTGAATTGACACTGATTTTTACTCCTTTTTACTCCGCCAACATGATTCCAGTTTAAGTGTTAGAGATTGGGTTCAATTTTATAGCGGTGCTCCCAGAAACAAAACTGTTATTTTTAAAATCATAATCTTTTTGTGGATCATTACCAGGATCACATTAATGTCGCAATGTGAAGATTAAAGAGGCGACAATTAGGTCCCAAAATTGTGAGCAAAGTAAAACAGTCAAATCTAAGAAAAACAACATGCAAAAAACTAGACCACATTTGAATTTGACTCTCATTTTATTTAAAGCTCTACGGTGGTATTTAACTGCGGATTGTTATCGTATGGATTAATATGATTAATCACTATTACGCACGGGGGAACATGGTGACCTTCAGATCTTCAACATGTCAGGGTGGATTAGTTTAAAAAGAGTCATTATCTGTTCTTGGCAGCATATTTCAGCTGTTGTTTTGTATGTGAAACTCTGCACGTAACAGACGATTTTCTCTGAGGAAAACTCTCACAGGATTCCCAAACTGTCTAGTGGATTAACCCTGATTGTCACAGCCTCTAACGCACCCACCTAACCACGTATTCTTTCTGTTCTCACAACGTGCCCAAAAGCGCCACAGGTGCGCCAAAGGAGCCTACAGCCACGAAATCTGAGGACAGACAGGACGGACATCTACTGTATCTGAAACATGACCAAACATTAATGCATGCTAGCCTAAATAAAGCACAACAAGGTAGCCCTAGTTTTAAGCCTATATACATTTTAAGCCTGTTATGATACATAAAATACGTTCCTGCGCGCATGCAGACCTGTCCTTATATTCACATCGGATGGAATTGATCTTGATTTAATTTGATCTTGAAGAATATATCCCACTAAGTAAAAAAAAAAAGAAAGAAATTTCATCAAAAGGAAATTAGAGGTGAATAAATAATGAAAGGTGGGTGGGTTCACATTAAGTTACATTAAGAAGTAACATAAGCTTTATTTATCACTACAAATTATTCTAACAAATTAATGCAACTTTTCAAATGTTTTATCAGTCTTTCAGTCGCCATTATGTGTCTATCTCAGATTTTTTTTTAAATGTCATACACTTCCTATAATCTGATCGTCCATTCTCCTTTGATATAGCCTCGATAACTCCCAATATTGCACTTCTTGGAGTGATTTGCAAGGAAATTTGAAAAAGCATTTCAGAGAAAACAAAAACGTGACTTCTAAAGTGAATTCGTTATTGGGACTAGAAATACCTGATGTTCTCCACACAGTTCACACCTGTGTGAGGTTGGAAAATATCCTCTGATGAAAGATGCGCATAGAATGTCATGATGCGGCGCCATGACATTCTATGCGCATGCGTGGAAAGGTGCACGAATGTCATGACGTCACGAGCAATGCCGCTGCAATGTCATGACGTCACGATCTAAGCCGCTGGATTGTAATGACGTCACTGTGATGAGTATCTGATCCCATCAGATCAAAGGAAGTGTGTTTAGGACTACACCTATAGCCAGCCAACCCAGGGATTCTCATTATTTTTCACATCAGGCAAACCTGCACTTTGAAGAGTTTTGAGGACAGCGATGTATCCAAATAATTTCCTCAACGGCCCACAGATGGAGAAATCCCGTCGCCTCCATGCGTCAGAGGAGCTTAAACAGCTTCCAAAAGTCTTTTATCGCCAATCTCAACCTAACCAACTGGAGTTAGAGAAACAGTTGCTGACAGTGGAGTTGGAAAAAATGAGGAAGGAAAGTGTCAGGCACCTGCAACTTGTGCAAGATCTGCAACACCAACTGATGGATGCAAGGACACAAACGAAAAGGGAGATAAAGGAAAAGAGGACGCTGGATTCTTTAATAAGGGCACTTCAGGTGGACTTAGACGACATCACAAAGAAAAATAACACCCAGAAAAGAGAGCTGAAGACAGAGACTGCTAAGGTGGCCAGACTTCAACATCTGGACAAGGTAAACCAAGCAGAGATTGAAGACCTGAGGAAAGCATATAACGCCAAGCATCATGCAGCTCAGCATGACAAAAAGAAGGTGGTCAGACTTGATCAACTGACCCAGACGATGCAGAGAAAGACCGAAAACATCGATAAGACCTTGATTGATCAACTGGCCCTGCTTGAATCTCAGATAGGCGCAAGAAAGACAGAGAATGAGAATTTGTGGGAACAAGTTAAAGAACTGCAGAAAACCAAGAAAATCACAGCTGATGAGAACCGGAGCCTTATTGCGAAGGTGGGCCACCTTGAATCACTGAAACAAGAAGAGACTGAACGTTTGTTGGCAGTAGTCTGTGATCTTCAGCACCAGTTAAGAAAAGGTCAGGAACTCATCAGGGATAAAAATGAGGAAATACAGAAGCTGACAAAAGAGCTGAATCAAGCACTGCATGATCTTCAGAAAAAGGAAGCCTCTCTGAGTGAGCAGAACAGGAGCGCCTTCGATGAGCTGGCTCGACTTGAGTCTCTGACAGCAAAAGAAAATGAGGACAAGAGAAAGCTGAAGACAACTGTTCAGTATCTCCAGAACCAAGTGCAGGTGGATAATGAACACATGTACCGAATGGACAATCACATAACAATCCAAACCAGGCAAATTGGTATTTATAAGGAACAGTTAGAAGAATATCACACCCTAACAACCGATTTGAAGCAATCAGTCTGTGAACTTAAACGCCAGCAAAAGGTGAGGCAGGGGGTGGAGATAGTAGCTGGCGTTGAGCAGCAGAGAGATGAGAACTTCTCTGAGACGACACCTGGGGATCAGAGCGATGAGACCTTCTTTGGCGCTACAGTTGAGATTCAGAGCACTGAGACCTTCTTTTACGCTACATCTGAGGATCAGAGCGAGGAGACCTTCTATGACACTGCATCTGAGGATCAGAGCAAGGAGACCTTCTATGACACTGCACCTGAGAATCAGAGCGAGGAGAGCTTCTATGACATTGCATCTGAGAATCAGAGCGATGAGAGCTTCTATGACACTGCATCTGAGGATCAGAGCGATGAGAGCTTCTATGACACTGCATCTGAGGATCAGAGCGATGAGACCTTCTATGACGCTAAATCTGGGGATCAGAGGGATGAGAGCTTCAATGACGCTAAATCTGGGGATCAGAGGGATGAGAGCTTCAATGACGCTAAATCTGGGGATCAGAGGGATGAGAGCCTCCCAGAGTCTCCAGCTTCTGGGTCTCGGACCAGAAGTTTCTTGCGCCGCTGTGCTAAACGTGTACTGATTGTAGGTCTTCCTCTTGCCATGGCCACTGCAGGTATAGACATAGCTCTAGACCTCTATGGCATTAGCTTCTAAACTACAATCCCTACAAACTACAACTCCACTTTAGAAATATAGATTATGAATATGATAAACATAATTTATATTTCTAAATGTATGGGCACGGTGGTGCAGTGGTGAGCACTGTCACCTCACAGGAGGCAGGCCTTTCCGTGTGGAGTTTGCATGTTCTCTCCGTGTCTGCATGGGTTGACTCCGGGTGCTCTGGTTTCCTCCCACAGTCCAAAGACATGCAGCCTAGGTGTGAGTGTGAATCATGACCTCTCACCTAACGTGAGCTGTGAAGGCTCATAGTGGGTGAGAGGTACGGGCGGCTGTGGTTCAGGAGGTAGAGAGGATCGAACTACTAATCGTGACGATTAGTAGTTCGATCCCCGGCTCCTCCGGTCCGCATGTTGAAGTGTCCTTGAGCAAGATACTGAACCCAAAATTGCTCCCGAAGGCTGAGCCATCGGTGTGAATGTTTAAAAAAAATAAAAAAATAAAAATTAATAACAACAAGAATTTTGAAGGGTATGGAATCTGTAAATCAAAAAATAAATTAAATAAGAACACTTGAGTATCATAATAATGACAAAATTGAAAAACGAAATACAAAATGAACACTTTACATACAAAGAAACATGTAATACATTTATGTTGCATACACATATTATGTAAAATATTACTGTAATAAAGAAAATTGTAGTAAGAATGGTAGAAGAGTGTATATATCTATATATATCTATATAGATATATATAGATATATATAGATATATATGAACTTATTAAAAATGTAAAGTCTCCTGCACACTCAAGGGGAACCTCCACCAATCATGCACTGACATCACTTGTAGCCAAACCATATTCACTGGTAATATCTAATTGTTCAACAGCGATGACAGTGTGGAAACATTGTGGAGCACAATGTAGAACAAGTTAAAATAAAAGAACACATAAAATGAGACTTATGTCCATGGCTCTATTGCCCCAGTGCATGCTGGGAGGGTTCCCAGCACACCTAACTCATGTAACTGCAATCACATGAACATCAATACTCAACCAATCATATGAACACTGATCTTGGTTTCAACCCTCTACTCAGTGGGCCTTTATTTCAAAATAAGAGCACACAAGATCACTTCATCCAAGATTAACAAATCAATCCTCAAACTAGGTTCAAAGAACCTTCCTTTCTTGAAAATAATGTCACCATTAAAAGCGCTCTTACAGGCCTCACTCCATTGGAAGTGCCTCCCTTTCTCTGCGAGCTGGTGCAAAGGGCGAGCAATGGCTGCAAAACCTTTTACAAAATGCCTATAATATGTGGTTAGCCCTCTATTGAGAGCATCATGACCGGCTGCATCACCACCTGGTATGGCAACTGCTCCGATCAGGATCGACGGCGGCTTCAGAGAGTGGTGCGGTCGGCCCAACGGCTCACAGGTGGAGTGCTGCCTAACTTGGAGGACATATACACCAAGAGATGTATAACCAAGGCAAACAAGATCATCGCTGATCCCAGCCACCCGAGCCACGGCCTCTTCATCATGAAGCAGTCCAAGAGGAAGCCTGGCTACAACTTGAAGCACTGAACCTCGGCATGTTTTTACGGACAGGACGTTCCCTAACCCTCCACCTTAGCAGGATCTGCCATCACGCCCTCAGCAAAGATGAAATGCCCGAGGTTCTGGAGTAGCGTGGAAAAACAAGTTACTGTCCAAGGGACAGTTTAACTTTAAGACTGGCATCCCCTGTGTCAGTCTCATGTAAGGTCAAGTGAGTCCTGCCTAGGTCGGTCTCCCCCTGATTAAACAGATGTGCCGGTGCAGTAACTGTCTAACTGCTTTTAGCCCTCCTCTTCCACCCCAAACTGCCAAAGCATTTCTCAAGTTAGTTTTAGTTCCACAGTGGGTAGATGACAGAATTATATGCAGTGTATTGATAGTATGTATCTCTCAATGATCACATGTCACTTCCTCTTCCAAACACTAGATGGTAGGCATGACTTAGAAATGGAAAGACTGAGGGACTATGTTCAAACGTCCTTGGCTTCATATTTCGTATTTATTTCTTAATACTAACAATGTGCGTTCTAAAGACTGCTAAGTCCAAGCCACCAAAAACAAATAGACCTCTATTTAGTTTACACAAGTATATACGTTTACTTCAGTAAACTTGTAATGGTGTGCTACCTTGGCCTCCTTCGAAAACAGATTTTAATATCAAGGAATAAATTAAATAATTACAATAACGTCTAAAGTATCTGTATTTAATGCTTTATGGTACCTATATACCCATTCATGTTGCCTGTAACGGAGCTGTGATATTTCTGGGACAAAGAACTTTTAATATTGAAAGAGTGTCCACCAAGCTCTCAGTTTATTTATGGAGTGCATAAACAGCTGGAGTACCAGCATCTCTCTGAGCAGTTTCTCCACAGCAGCCCATCACTAAAAAGAGTCTCCCAGGGCTCAGGCCCGCACCTTCCGGTCTGCTGTTTAGACTTTAAAATCTCATTGAAATGCTGCATATTTGATTATCTTGAAAGACAGAAACTTTATTTTCCCCTTGCGGGCAAAACAAGCAATTCAGGGAAATGCCTATCAGTGTCAAATGATAAGAGATTGGTGTTGTTTCTATGTCCATACAGCTTCATGGCAGCAGTCACAGGTACGTCACCCCACCATTGTACCTTATACAGCATGGTAGGGTGGTCATCCCTCACTTTGCGTATATTACAACATTGGTACATTTTAGTCTATAAGATCATCTCTGTCAAATTTCACTTACTTAAGCCAGAAGTTTGTATTTCTGCAAAACAGTCATAATCTTAGGTCACATAAATGGCTTCAGTTTAAACTGCCTTCTATCAGTATAGAAGCTGGCAAAACAAGTCTGTTTTGCTACGGTCCGCATGGATAAGTCTAACATTCAGTTCAGTTCCCAATTTGAAAGGAGAAGGAAAGGGCTGGACGGCAAGATAAAGTGCTGAAAATATTCTAAATATAGCGTACACTTAAACGGATATTGATTTTTTTAGGTGAGCCTTTCTTTTAGTTGACTGAAACACATTTTTCTGTCATCCCCGTCCACAGCAGTACATCGCTTTGCTGCGATGTCGGTACTTCAGTCTTTTTCTCCAAACTTGGGGCGTGCCGACCGCCATCTAAAGGTAATACACCTACTATGGCTAAGTATCTCATACAACCCCACTTCAAAACACCCAAACTATCCCTTTAAACATCTCCAATATCATCTGAGAAAGCTTTTGCCCCATAGTTTGCTTCATAGATAGCTTCACAAGTTGAACTGCTTCAAACAGAGACAGATCCAGATTGTTAATGTCCTTAAATAATCCTTGTCTTTCATAGACTTTAAAGGGACTGTTTGTAACTTCTTACACGTATAAATCAATCCGGGTCGGTGTCCCATGCGCGCTCGCGTGTGGCTACTCTGTTCAGCCAAGACTCCAACACAAACTACACGGAAGCACCAAAACCACAAAGTTATATCTAGTGAAGCCCGTCTTGCAAAACAGTGTTGGCCGCGCTCGGAGGACCGTAGCTTTGGTCTCCAGGGCCGGAGTCTCTGCTCCTCTGCCTGCCTTCCTGCCTTCACTCACAGCTCGCTCCACCTCACGTTCATGCGCACACACTACACACTGCAGAAGAGTTAGTTTAGCTCTGAGAATATCTAGTGAATGTAAAGTGGCCGTTTGTGCAGAAATAAATGCTGCAGCTCCTCCAGACCAACAGAGGTTTCCCGTGTCTTGTGAAGTAACGGGGCTCCGCAGCGAGAAACTTTATCGTCTCCGACCGGGTGCCGGTGTCTCCCCTGTTCTGACCGCGGTCGGGAGGCTGAAGCAGGAAAAGCCAACACTAGGATCAGCATTGATTCATGGAGAGACCTTCGTCTGGTCAGCTAACATTACTGCCAAGCAGGTGAAATATAGTGATATTGTGGTTTTAGCTGATGTGTGTCGCCTCACTGTTTTGACGGATGCTCGCTCACATTCAGTTAGCGCGTGCACACGGGCGAACGCGAGCAACCAGACACTGACTTTCGTTGACTTAACGGCCACAGGTGTCGCTGTTACAACCAATTTCTGATTCTTACAAACAGTCCCTTTAATGAAAAACGTGTGAAGTGCAGACATCTTTTATTCTACCAGAAACCCTTTTTTTTTTTTTTTACTTTAGCAGACACAAGCTTCATAAATACCATTCAGAGAGCATATCACTGTTCTGCAGCTACTCAGGAGTATATATGAAGCTGATTTGTACATGTTTGAAGTACTTGAACTTTAGGATTGCAGTGTCATGCTGAGGAGGTATTTATTCAATCTCTTCTTGAAGGCATGAACACTATTGGTGCCCTGGGGAGAAGGAGTTGCCCCTGGGTAGTGACAAAGCCAGGTGGCCCAGTGTCTTGCTCTGCATTGTGTGACACAATACAGGATGTCCTCATTTTAAAAGCCATCAAAACCTCAACAGCTCAGTGAATCTGTGAGTGTGTGAACACAACTTTAGAGGAAACTGAGGTTTTCATTTGGACGCAATAGAAAATGTACCACTTTCTCACAGCTCATTTAAATGTAAAGAGAAGTCTAAATGTTGAGGAGAACCAAGCAGTGAATAAAAAATAAATGTTTGATCATTACTATTTTTTTGTTTTTCAAGAAAAGTGCTCTTTATTGAGCAACATTTAGCTGAGGCAGCAGCTCGCCTACTTGACCAAAACATTTCCCTTTTCTTTCCAGGAAGCTACTGTGTGACCTCGGGTGTTTCATATCCGATATATATTTCCTTAAACTACATAGCTATAATTTTTTTTTATCATATTGTCAGGGTTAACTGTGCTCTTAGTCTATTATTTAAATGTTTAGTTGTAAATGTTAAATGTAGATATCTGTGACAGTATCTGTATCTGTATTTGTAACCCACCAGTCCCACGGTGTTCCAGGGGTGACGCCGACTGAAGGACTTGCAGCAGCTGAGGGCGGTGGCCGCCACGATGAAGATGATGAAGGAGCTGAGGCACATGTCGGTCTGTATCTCCTCAACTTCAGAGAAGGTGAACACACACATCACACTGAAGGTGAACAGCAGCTGGACAGCCAGGATGCTGAACACCTGCACAGGGAAGGATGAAGAACAAGCACTTGTTTAAAACACTCATGATCTGTGATCATTTATGGATTAAAAAATAGATTTTACTTGCAAGCATTCACTACCATTTTATTGAGAAATTGTTGGATTACACTTTCCAGCATGCACTACTATCTGACCTAGCTCTCAAGAAACCCTAGTGCTTTAATATGCTTTGCAGTGTCCAGTAATCAAGGTGGTCTAACGCAGTGACTCCCAACCAAGGGGTACTTCTGCTGCTTGCGAGGTAAGTTTAAGGAGTAACTCAACTAACGTGATCAAGATGGCGGAGTAGATCTCACGCTGCCCAAACTCCCCAAACTTTTCTGCTATAAAACCTTTGATCAGACCTCGTTTTAGTCAGTCAAACTTGCAATCAAGCAGAGTAATATCTGCCTGCCTCGCCTATTATAATGCCGACGCGACTCCGCAATTCCAAGCCCAAAGAGACAGCTGACAAACAACAAACAATGGATGACGATGAGACCGCCGCCGCAGGCCAGCTGACAGTGGCCTATCTGGAAGCTACTTTGGAAAAGTTCTTCAATCAGGCTGAGAAAAACTCCAAAGGAAGATTCGAACGTCTAGAAACTCAACTGGGAACCATACAAGAGACACTATCCAAACATGCTGAGGATATCAAGGCCCAGCGTACAATCACTGCAACGTTGCAGACACGGATCAAGAACGCTGAAGACACCACATCGCAACACAGCCAAATACTGAACCAGCTTGAGAAAAAATTCGTAGCTCTGGAGGACAGAAGCAGACGAGACAACCTGCGCCTCATCTTCCTGAAAGAGGGAGAGGAGAAGGGAAACGCACTGGCTTACCTGATGTCCAACATCCCCAAGTGGTTCCCGCGGCTCACGGACAATTCACCGGAGCTAATGCGGGCTCATGCATCGGACCGCCGCGTCCCTTATCGGCTGCTCCAAGAGTCATGATAGTGAGGTGTCTGCGCTTCACAGACAGAGATCGCATCCTGAACGAGTCGAGGAGAACACCTGTGGAAGTCGCCGGCCACACTGTTCGATTCGCACCGGACTACAGTGACTGCACTGCCAGGCTTAGACGTCCCTGCTATCGCTCATGAACCGGGCTCGCGGTCTGGGCTACGAGGCTTTCCTGCTGTACCCCGCCGTCATCAAACTGGTCCACGGCGCTGAGCAACATCTTTTCAACGAACCGGCAGAGGCAGAGACGTTCCTCAATTCCCTCGAACCCACGAAGAATAGTTCGTAACCGGTGAGACTCAAAATCTGAGCGCGCTCCACATCAACTCTACTCCACCACTGTACCATGCTGGTTTGTTTACCTCCGCGTCAAGTGACGAGTGACGTTGCATGACGGAGATGACGTTGTATGACTCTCGAACTCATACTGCGGGACTTTCCTGCAAACACTTAAAACTCTGCCATCTCTGCTATTTGGTTAATTATTTTCTAATGGGGAAAATGTTATCAATTTATGTTGGATGTTTGATATTCAGTACTTAGGTTTTTCTTGATTCATGCCAGACTTTATCTGAGTATAAATATTAATAGCAAAATATTTCTGTTTGAAGCTAGGCAATTTTGTCCCTGTTTGTTTTTGTTAAACTATATTCCACTCAGATAAGGGATCAGCTTAAGGGGAGGGGGTAAGGTGGGTTCTTTAGCCCTATATTTCCAGACTGTCTTTTTCACAGTCACAATTATTTTTGGGGTGGGTGGGTATGGGTTCTGTTTTTTGTAGGGACACTTCTCTTTTCTCAGAGGAGTACAGGTTGGGAACAAGAGTAGACCGGGGACACGGTAGACGTGAATATGGGACTGGACCTGATGAAACAACCTTATTTATCTTTATTAAACAGCTGTATTTTCTTTATTGAGCATACTTTGGTAGCACTGCTGTTTTCTTTACATATTCATGACTAACATTACACTACTATCTTGGAATGGGCGAGGCTTAAATATCCCTCAAAAAAGAATAAGCATTATGGATTTATTAAAAAGGAAAAAAGTAGAAGTGGCCTTTTTACAAGAAACACACTTATTGGAAAAAGATGTTGCCAGAATGCAGAATAGATTCTACCATGTTATTGCATCTTCTTCAAACACAAAAGAAGAGAGGTGTAATAATCCTCGCCAAACGCACCTTTCAATATACAGATCTGGGATCTGGGAGAGATACTGAAGGGAGAGTTGCTTATATAAAAACATTAATTAATGGGTTCAAAATAGCATTTATTTCTGTATATGCACCGAATGTATTTGATGCTGAGTTCTACAACTACTTAACTAATACAATACTCGAATTATCAGAATTTTCTCTAATAACAGGGGGTGACTTTAAAGTGGCAGTAGGCAACAATATTTTGGCATAATTTGGCAAAAATTCCATAATAACCTTTCAGCATATTGTAATTCAAGTGATCTGAGAGAAAACTACACCTCTGCACCTCCTCATGGCTCTGTTTACAGGCTTTAGAAAATCTTGCCCGTGACGGCAGACTTTGACCAATCACAGGGCATTTCAGAGAGAGCGTTCCTATTGGCTGTTCCACAAAAGGAGATGCGCGTTCACGTCTGGTCTCTGCAGATAGTGAAAGCCTCGGTCAATGGCGGAACAACCTACTGGAAAGCTTGCTATTCCAGCATTGGCAGCAACTGCCTGCCTACACCTCAAAACAACCCAAAAAAAGAAAGACAGACTTTCAAAAAGACAGTCCAAACTGTTGATGTCGTTAGAAGGTAATGTGTAGCTCGCTGCGGTAGCCTCCTCAGATATAGCGAGCACGTATGAAGCGCGTGCATATGCCCGTTCTCGTGTGGGGGAGGGGCTTCGGACAGAGAGGGGAGAGCGGAGAGAGAGGAGAGAGGAGAGAGCAGCTCGAGGGGATGCAGGATTTTGCGTTTTCCGGATTTCTACGCACTGCAGCTTTAATGCAGTTTGGCTACACTCTTTGGACAGAACTGGGATTACTGAGTCAAGAGAACAACGTCTGGCATCTAGTGCATTAAGGAAATGGGCTATAGATTGTTCGGTTGTAGATGCTTGGCGAATGTCACCCCTCAGTGAAAGAATTTACCTGTTTTTCTTCACGACATCAATCCTTTTCCCGTATTGACTACATTTTTGTCTCTACACAGCTGTATGATAAGATTTCAGATCTTGAATTACTTCCCATGTCTCTCTCAGATCACAGAGCGGTGACAGGTAAAATAACCATTCTCTCTATCCCTAAACGTGCAGCACGTTGGCGTTTTAACTCTACTCTACTGCAGAATGAAATCTTCCAAAATGAAATGAAAGAACATTTAGATGAATTTATTGCAATTAATAAACCGTCAGTGAATGATCCTGGTATTCTGTGGGAGGCATTGAAGGGATGCATCAGGGATAAAACAATTGGGTTTGCTTCCAATCTAAACAAATCTAGACTGCAGCATATTCAGAAATTAGAAAAAGACATCTCTGAAGTAGAAAATATGATGACCTTGAATGTTACACCGGAGTTGGTACTTAAGAGGGAGCTACTCCGTAAAGACCTCAATCATTTACTTACACATAGAGCAGACTTCCTCATGCATAGAACAAGACAAATTATTATTTAAACGGTGCACAACCAAGTCACTTACTGGCACTAAAACTTAAAACCAGCGAAAGACTAGCAAATATAACTTCTATTAAATCCGCCACTGGTAAATTGTGTACAGACCCAATAGAAATCAATGATAACTTTAAGGCCTTCTACTCATCTCTATATACATCAGAGATAAATTACGACAGTCGATCCTGCTCTAGCTTTTTAAACCCACTGCAGCTTCCGCAGTTTTCTCAGGATCGTGTTGTTCTTGATGCCCCTTTATCTTTACCTGAACTCCATAAAGCTCTCCTGTCAATGAACAAAGGCAAGTCACCAGGTTTAGACGGGTTACCTCCAGAATTCTATTTAGCCTTCTGGCCCCAAGTAGGACCTCTCTTACGGGATATGATTCTTTCTGCAATTTCTAAGGGTTCATTTTGCAAAAATAATAACATAGCCATTATCTCTTTACTTTTAAAAAAAGGCAAGGATCCACAGGATTGCTCAAATTATCGACCACTATCACTACTGAATACTGATATCAAGCTATATGCCAAAGCACTAGCCTCTCGATTGGAACCGCATATGAATTATCTCATTCATGAGGATCAGACAGGCTTTATCAAAATCGCCTTGCCTCAGACAATCTACGCCGTCTTCTTCATATCATTGAGTTTTCTAATAACACTGACTCTTCAACAGCTATCCTTTCTCTCGATGCGGAGAAGGCTTTTGATCGCCTTGAGTGGCATTTTCTATGGTCAGTACTACGCCGCATGGGCTTTGGTAATCATTTTATTACTATGATTCAAGTTCTTTACTCAAATCCCACTGCTATGGTATTGACGGGGAACGTCTTTTCTAAACAATTCCTTGTATCTCGTAGCTCCCGCCAGGGCTGCCCTCTTTCTCCTTTGTTATTTGCCCTCTCTCTGGAACCTGTGGCCCAGGCTGTCCGACAATCAGTTAGCCATGAACCTATCAATATGCATAAAACCAAGCACTTTATTTCCCTATATGCCGATGATATATTACTATTTATTCAGGATGTCTCTCGGTCTCTTACCCATCTGCTAAATATATTCAATAGTTTTAGCCAGATCTCGGGATATAAAGTTAACTGGGCTAAATCTGCTTTACTCCCACTCAATGCTTCAGCAAGACAGTTGACCTCCATATCCAATATTCCGGTGGTTCAGAACATCAAATACTTAGGAGTGTCAATCTTCCCTTCAATTGCAAACATTATAAAAAACAACTACAACGTACTTGTGACAGAGATTGAAGCAGATTTACAAAGATGGAAAACCCTCCCATTATCATTCCATTCTCGCATCTCCACTATTAAAATGAATGTCCTCCCAAGAATCAACTTTCTCAGCTCAATGGTACCTTTACAACCACCTAAAGACCACTGGAAAAAAATTAATTCTTTAATGTTGAGGTTTATATGGGGGAATAAAAAGTCAAGACTGAAACTATTAACTCTCCAAAGGCTAAAAGATGAAGGGGGCCTCGGTGTACCTAACTTCCAGTGGTATCATTGGTCGTTTGTACTGCATCCTGTCTCCAAATGGTTAAATCCTGCTTGTCAGGTGTCTTGGAGGCCAATGGAAGAGAACATGGTGCACCCTCACAGGTTACAAGACATATACTCCAACATTCCACTCAAACAATCAAAAGAGAAATTTGGCTCAATTATAACCGAAGTAATCTCTACCTGGCGTCTTGCCGAAAAGCACTGTAAAATTTTGTCTAACTGGTATCTTCACTCTCCCATTTTTAATAATGCTGACCTCCGTTTGGGTAGCCAACCAATTTCGTTTTCTCAATGGAGCAGTAAAGGGGTGCACACTCTTGGTGACATCTATAGTCCTCAGGGCCTACAAGCATTCCAAGACATCCAGAAACATTTTAATTTACCTGGCTCATCATTCTTTTTCTATCTTCAACTCCGCACAGCGATGCGCACTTATGGTGTGCCTTGGAACATATCTCTTCCCATACATGCATTTCACACAGCTCTTACCAGCCCTAGTGGACTGGTCTCGAAAATATACTCTATCTTACATAAGGCCTCCTGTAAGCCACTAACTATTGACAGACTGTGGAAGACGGACCTCTCTCCAAATAACTCCAACCTAAATTGGAAACTAATCTGGCAGAACATCCAACTATCTTCCAGGAACCCCAACCATCAAGTTATACATTTCAATTTCATACACAGAACATATTTCACCCCCCACATATTGCATAAATTTAAAGCTTTACCATCACCAAACTGCACCTTATGCAATCAAAATGCATTAGGTACTTTTTTCCATATGGTTTGGGGGTGTCCAAGGGTTGCAGAGTTCTGGAAAAAGGTTGCAGAGATGCTATCAAACATATTGTCAAATACAATTCCTTATTCACCTGAAGTCCTGTTACTTAATGACAGCTCCAACCTGGAACTCTGTGTTAAGCAGAGACGTCTCTGGTTAGCTGGCCTTACAGCTGCAAAACGACTAATAGCTTGCAGATGGAAAGCTCCACATTCTGTCAATATACAAAGATGGCTTCTTGACTTCTTAGATATAGCAGGTATGGAACACTGGGCTGCAAACATGCATTTGGCAAAAAGAGAAAATATATCACATTGGAAACAAGCAATCACTACAATTAAATCCTTCATATAATTGTTCACCGTGTCCCAAAGGTCTAGGGTGGGTGGGATGGGAGGGAATCAAAAGGGAGGGATTTGGGGGTGGGGGAAGGGGGGCGCAGAAGTTTTTATTTTAATGACTTTTTGTTGTTGTTTGTTGTTATTTTCCTTCTTCCTGTTTGTTTGTTTGTTTGTTTGTTTTTGGTTTTTTTTTCATTTTCTTTTCTTTTCTTTTTTCTGTAGCTACTTGCCAATTCTGTATTGATTAGTACATGGACATTTGTGATTATATATATATCTTCTTTTTTACTCCATTGTTGACCTATCAATTTGTAACCCCACCCTATATCATTTTGCTTAAATACCAATAAAAAATTGATCACAAAAAAAGGAGTAACTCAACTAATTTGAAAAAAAAAAAAATAAATCATGACTTGGTAGAGAAAAGTAATTTTTTATTGTCACAAAAACCAATAAACTACCAACTACAATCGGCTGACTGCTCAGGACGACTCCCACCAACCTTAGTCAGCTGAAACACCTCAACTAAATACTGCAATTAAGAAGTCATAAAACAAATTAGCAAGTGCACATAGCTGTCCAAAAACAGCTCCCTAAATGCATGGGTAAGTTGACTTGTATCAAAAAGTTATCTTAACATATATATGTTTATATAATTAATAATATTGCACAGATTTAGTTCAAAATCAATCCGAGCAAACGCGTTTTGAACATGTCGGGCCTGTCAGACAAAAAACAAAAAATTAATTGTGTTCTGAGAGAAAACTGGACTTCTGCACCTCCTCATGGCTCTGTTTTCATGCTTCCAAAAAATCTAGCCCGTGAGGGGAGACTTTGGCCAATCACAGGTCATTTCCAGAGAGAGAGAGCGTTCCTATTGGCTGTTCATTCAACGGCGGCAGCTGTCAATTGCTCGTGAACTCCGATCAAACAATCAAACTAGGCAGCGCTGATCAAATATAAATCAATATTCTGTTACTGTAATGCCTATTTCTCTCCCTCAAATGTTTCAGAAACATCTTGTAGTGTACTGTTGTACTGTGAAATTAGAACATTTTTCTCCGGCTGGGTGTTGCTTGGTATTTCTTCAACAGATCTCTGCCGGGTCACAAACTCTCTCATTTTCCAGCTAAACAGTACACTACAAGATGATTCTGAAACAATTGAGGCAAAGAAATAGGCATTACAGGAACAGAATATTGATTCATATTTGATCAGCGCTGAATAGTTTGACCGTTTGATCAGAGTTTGCGAGTGATTGACAGCTGCTCAGAGACGGCAGGCTCCAGCTCGGCTCTGACTGGTTGTTTTCCCTCCGGTCCTGTGAAATCTTGCAGATGCGTTAGGAGCACCGGAGGACACCGGATGAACATGATTTTTTTTCAGATTACCTGTCTCATGCACTACTGTCAGGATATAGTGACCGTTTATAAAAATAACTTTTTTTAATCACATTTGCTCCATTTCTAACCACTGCAGATTTAATTGATGTTTTTTGAACCAAGGGGATTTTATGGCTTTTCATGATTGACACTTTTGGCTCAAACTTGTGTAAAACAGTGGTTCCTAACCCCTCAAAAAAAAAGCAACGTCTATTTGCACCTTCTTTTCACATGTCTACAAGTTATTTTTCCTTCCCAGATTGATTTATTTTACAAATTTAAGAGGTCTGAGGATGTAAAATGATCCATTAATTTACAGCAAAAAGCAAAGTTAGAAAAAAACCCCCACAATTTAAGAGATCTTATCCTGTTAATCATCTTGTGCGTTCCTTGAAATTTCTCTTGCGAGTTGCAACTCCAGGAAGCTCTGTCTCGACAACAGGTTGGGAAAATCTGGTGTAGGATAACGTGCTCATAGCAAGTCGTACAAACCTTTCTAATAAATGTTCTTCTCACTGTCTTGTCATCAAAAGAAGATGAGGATTTCAGTGGAGTTGTGTCCGACGAGGCCTTTGGGCTGACGTCGGGGAAAGAATCGTATCCAGTGGTAGGCTGATAGGTGCAAGTTGTCTCGATTTTGGGTGGAGGGCACATTGCCAGGGCTGCAGAGTAGGGTGGAGGTTGCTGTCCTTCGGAGGAGTATGACAGTGGTGGTGGTGGTGGTGGTGATGACACATCATAACCAGGAGCGTCCTGTGTCTCTTTAGATGTGAGGGAGTCTGCTGTATCTGACATTCTGGAGGAAACTGTGGATCAAACACAGAAGTTCAGTCAAATAAAAAGATCAACGTGTGCAAAACAAACACGGGTATGATGGTGTACACTCTGTTTAGCAGCTGTGTGAAGTTCCTGTTTTTCTAAATTATATTGTAGGGTTTACTCATTAACTTTGGCGTCTGAACTGCAATGAATACATTTATGGTTTCATTTAGTGAATCATGGTTTTATAGCTGCCTGTCAGCATGTACAGGGTTGCTAATATGAAATCTTGTTGCCCAAGAATGGTGTAAACATTAGGAAGTAAAACTTGCGCTGTGGTGCCACTTCTCTTACAATCAGCAAATATTCTGGGAAAATGACTGTTGTGTCATGACAAAAAAACGTCATGTGGTCTTGGATTCACCAACAGTCAAAAAATCCCTAGATTTTCGCAGAGTCTCTTTCCACCTTTAAGAAAAAGCTAAAGACCCAGCTCTTTCATGAACCCCTCCGCACCTAATGACATTGATGCTATTGATGATATTGATAATGATGATATTGAGGATGTTGCTGATGTTGATTAGGATATTCATGATGATGATGATGACATTGATGGCATTGTTGATAATGTAAATGATGACGATGACAAAAAAAATCTGCTTCTATCCACACTGTGCATCGCCTTTGTGCACTGCTTGTCAGCACCTGTGTCCGATCAGACTTGAAGCTGTCGTTGGCTCTTAGTCACGTTGTTCCCTCCTATCCAGATCCTTGCTTGTGTTGTGTGAATCTCTCAGATGTACCTGGCTTTGGACAAAAGCATCTGCTAAATGAAATTGTAGAATTGTAGAATTTTATCCCAGATTGAATTTCTAATTCACGTACATTTGTGTGAATAAACCATGGATGTATTAAGAGAACTGAAGTTCCACACATGCTATTTAGTACGCTAAAACAGTATGTGAGATATTTTAGTATGTCCGAAACCTTAATATGAAACCAATAGTATGCGAATTGCATGCAACGCAGTATGCAACGCTGGACACTGCTAAGCCCCCAGGCAGAACGCCGGTTGTTGATCCCAATTTTCGTAGTTGCCAAACGGCGGTACTACAACTTCTGTGTCCGTCACGTTATGCCATTGGACCCAAAAAGACTTTTTCCCATAGACTTACATTGGGAAAGAGATGTCTGTAACTCAGCGGATCATTTTTTTTAGCTTCAGTTTCAGGGTCCTGGTGTTGTGCATTCTGGCTCACTGTCGCACTGTCATGACTCACTGGTGAATAGAACAGAGCCATCATTGTTTGTAAAACCTGTGCATTTCCTACTTACTATGACAAGCCAAAATGTCTGCTGTTTAAAAAATCCAATTATAAACCTTTATAGAGCCCTTACACTCCCTTAGACTTGGTTACCTTCAAAGCACCTACACATTCATTGTTCACAGGTGTTTTCATTTATTTTTCCTGATCAGATCTCTTCTCAAGGCTGGGCCTTCAACTGCCATCACTTTTCTGTTGAAGCTGTTAAAGGCACAATGAGTAGGATTTGACACAACATTTAACGTTGGCCCCTCCTTCGCGGCTCAACGGGGGTTTTGCTGTGTTCAAACTATGAGCGACCAAAGCAACAAAACGGCCAGTGTGGCCGGCTACATTGTCAGCGAGTCGGCGTTCAAGTGTTGCTCAAGCGCTCCTTGACGTATTACATCGTTAAATAGCACTGGGAACTGGCTAACGGCATTTTCTTTTTGATCGAACGGAACCAGGGTGAAACATAAACGATTGGTTGACGCTTCACCGCGTCATTGGAGCACTGAAAAAAAAAAAAATATATATATATCTATATATATCATATATATACATATACATACATGCATACATACATGTACTGTGTATATATATATATGTATATATATATATAGCACAAAGCATTTAAAATACTGATTTGGAGGTTGATTACCATGGCAACGGTCAAAGCTTCAAAGCATGGGAGTCAGCCCTAGAGTCTATACATTGTTTTTTCATTTTGCCTTTAATAAAAGCACCGTGTGTGGGAGTGCAGGGCCTTTAATGTGTTTGATAAGAAGCTTATTTCACAACTGTACACTCTTTTGCTTTAAATAAAACTAAGTCACAAGGTTAAATGTAAAAAAAAAAGCATTTTGACACCACACAGAGCTTCCTTTTTCTCTCAGAAGAATTATTCATAGCTGCAGTGGATGAATGAGTGAATGAATGCTTTTATCAGTGATTGCACTGTTTAACCTACTGACGTGACCAGGACAACAGAAGTGTATTTGATATAATTTAGTTCCTTTTACTTAATAGCAGAGGAAGTGCTGTATAAGTCATGTTTGTACATTCCTTTAGATTAGAGGTCGACCGATAGTGGATTTTTAAAGGCAGATATAATATCGATAGTTTGGAGCAGGAAAAGCCGATATCTTCTTTACTTCTGCAGCAGTCTAGTCGACTACTTGTGCATACAGCGTTTTTAATAACATTTTTTGTCACTCTGAATTTAATAATTCGTAAGAGAATATCCTGAAGTGTGATTTGGTGGCTTACATTGTTGCATTATGTTCTATTATTTACAATGGGCGATGTGCTGTTCTGTGGTTTACAGTATGACTGGCCACGATTACTTCTGTTGTGCATCCCGTTACCTTATTAAATGCCACTCTTACAAATATTAATGCTTGTGTATCTTCCCGTGGTAAAGAGGATCCTAAAGTGTGTGATATCATTTTATGGATAAGTTACAGTACGTGGCTGAATTGGTAAGCAAGTTACAGTAGCAGTTGAATAATTTATTTTCCTGCCTGTCTGCCTGTCTTGTATCGTGGACAAAGAGCTGATAGTGTTACGTTATTTATTCGAGATAATTTTTTTTTTTCCCTCTACCTTGACTTTGTGTATGGAGCCTCCAAGCAAAACGGTGATTTACGTCTCTGTATGACTGGTGGAGGCTGTGCAGCCATCAGTCACTATCAGAGCCCAGTTCCACCGATAACAATAGTTTGTAAAACGTCATATCTACCTCTACTTTAGATAGCAGTATTATCATACACATGTAATCGTTGTTCTTTTCTCCCATACCTGTGAATACAGCAGAGCACCCAGAAATCCATAGGCCACATCAGTGATGTACAAGTAGTAGAAGGTGCAAGAACCCAAACATGATCACGTCCACAGTCAGAATCAGCAGAACACCGTACCAAATAGTGAAATCAGAAGTCTGCAAATAACAGAGGAAGACATTAGTACGTTAATTCATTTCATTAATACATTTTTTTTCTTTATATTTCTTAATATAGACAACAACAACAACAGCAATAAAGAAAACAATAATAACAGACAATACATGATGTGTTGATCAATATACATAAAAAATAATTTATAAAATTTAATTAAAAAAAATAATTTTATACTGAGAACTTGCACATTGCGCCACTATAAACGTACACATTTGAATATTTTTACTACACATTTATAATTTTTGTATTTTGTTTTTTTAGCGTTTATTTCTTTATATATATTTTTTATTTTTAATTGATATTATTTATTGCACACTAGCCTTACAGCCTAATGAGTATGTAATCCTGCATCTCACTGCACGAAATGAGCATTCGACAGATAAATCCTTTGACGCAGGTAATAATCAAGTATTTTGGAGCATAGTGTTGAAGATTGGATTCATAACACAGTATCTAAAACAGGATTTGCACATAATGGCTTAAATTCAACATGTTTTTAATAAGACCTGGAATATAAAAGGGATATACTGTAGTTGTTTGTACAGTGGATACAGTTGAGTAAAAACAGCTGTCATAGAGAACACATCTGAACCGGTAATTTTAATAATCAATAAATCTTCTGAGTATTTTCTCCATTCATAGATATTTTTTTAGTCCATAAACTGTCAGAAAATACTCTTTCTACCCTGCAGAGCCCAAGGTGACATCTTTAAAACTTTTATTTTAGTTGACCAACAGGCGAAAAACCAAAGAGATATTAACTTTACAATGATATAAAAAGATAAAATCTATCAAATCTTTGAATTAGAAAAGCTGGAACCAAGAAACGCTCATTTATTTTTTTTTAAAGGTCGATTAATTTATTGTCAGAATAGTTCCTGACTAAATTTCTGTCAAGCATCTTCATCAATTAAAGCTGAAGTCGGCGAGATTGGAGCAAATTTGATTAAAAAAAGTTATTTTTTATGAAACGGTCTCTATACCCTGTTTATGTATATTATGTTACGTTAATACCTATTTCTCTCCTCAAATGTTTTCAGAATCATCTTGTAGTGCACGGTTAAGCTGTAAAATTAGAAAGTTTGTGACCCGGGCAGCCATGTTGAGATCAGGTTGAGATGGCTTGAAGGAAGTCAAGTACCGGTCACATGACCGGAGCACAGCCAATAGGAACGCTCTCTCTCTGAAATGACCTGTGATTGGTCAAAGATAGATAGATAGATAATAGATTTTTTTAAAGCCTGAAAACAGAGCCACGAGGATGTGCAGAAGTCTAGTTATCTCTCAGAACACGTTAATCACAATATGCTGAAAGGTTATTATGGAATTTCTGCCCAATGATGCCAAAAAAATACTGCCTACTGCCACTTTAATCGACTAATCGTTTCAGCTCTACCTTCACATTGTGCCTCCTCTGATACTGTTTTCCAGCGCTTGCAATATGTATCCTCCTAAAGTCAAATTTTGGATGTTCCTTACAAGAAACATATGAAAGCTATAACTTCCAAGCTGATACGTGAGGCCAATGAAATGTCTGCACATCTATCTGCTTACAATAAACACAGATCATGATATCTGTATACAGGAAACATTTGTTCAGCCTGGTTGTCTGACCTGTGCAGAGAATGCAAGGATTGCGAAAGAAATGGCCAGTGTTGCTCCCATAGTGATGGCTACAGCAGTGGTGTCGTGGAAGGAGGCGATGGTTCCCACCATATGTGACAAGCACAGGGTGACCACAACCTGTAGGCACAAAATTCAATGTATTAAAGGGATAGTATGGAATAAATGTTTAAATAAAACACAGCAAAGTAATAAGCCTATACATTTTATGCCTGTATGTCTATGTTTTTTACTTTTCAGTTTTGCAGTTTGCGCATGTATCCTATATTCCCATCAGGTTACCCAAATTAAACAAATCCTAAGGATTTAATTTTATCTTAAAAAATACATTCCAGTAATTTAAGAAATCCAGGATGGTCAAAAGACAAACACACTACATAAATATCCTGGCATGACTGCCTGCCTTCACCTCAGCTAAAGGTTTTCAACTGATCAAAGCTAAATAATGGTACAGAAAAATAAAGTATTATAGGCTACATATTTCTATTTACAATAGCCTATTCCAGAACCAAATATAGGCTCTGGAAAAATGGGTATCCACAGGAGCCTTTATGCTGAATTGACACTGATTTTTACTCCTTTTTACTTCCGCCAACATGATTCCAGTTTAAGTGTTAGAGATTGGGTTCAATTTTATAGCGGTGCTCCCAGAAACAAAACTGTTATTTTTAAAATCATAATCTTTTTTGTGGATCATTACCAGGATCACACTAATGTCGCAATGTGAAGATTAAAGAGGCGACAATTTGTCATGTATTCAGATTGGCAGCTTAGGTTTTCCTTGTGTTTCCTTTGTTTCCCTGCCCTTGTGTCTCCTGTTATGTTTCCCTGTTTGTCTGTCTGTGTGTTGGGAGGTGTGGCCTTCTGTCTCCTCCTCCTACTCCTCCTCTGGGCGGGCATGCAGGAGCAGCTGAAATCAATCATCACAATCACCAGCAGTATATCTACCCCGGTTTTCCTACAACTCATCGCCAGATCGTTCCGTCACCCACAGTGGTACAGTCACTAAATCAGGCTCCTAGATTTTGTACTCTTGTCTCTGCGGTTGCTCTTGTGTTTCTTTTTGGACTTGTTTGGACTAAAACCTCGTTTTTTTGTTGCTCTATACTCAGGTCTGTTCTCCTGCCTGCTGTGGCTGCTTCAAGACCTGCCTGCTCACTCCTGCTCTCTGCTCCTGGATCTACCTGGAACCTTTTTGTTAAAATAAATATTATTTTTGTTCATACTTTAAAACGTCTCTTTGTGTGCTGCATTTGAGTCCACGCTGTTGTTTAAACCAGAACATAACACAATTAGGTCCCCAAAATTGTGAGCAAAGTAAAACAGTCAAATCTAAGAAAAACAACATGCAAAAAACTAGACCACATTTGAATTTGACTCTCATTTTATTTAAAGCTCTACGGTGGTATTTAACTGCGGATTGTTATCGTATGGATTAATATGATTAATCACTATTACGCACGGGGGAACATGGTGACCTTCAGATCTTCAACATGTCAGGGTGGATTAGTTTCAAAAGAGTCATTATCTGTTCTTGGCAGCATATTTCAGCTGTTGCTTTGTATGTGAAACTCTGCACGTAACAGACGATTTTCTCTGAGGAAAACTCTCACAGGATTCCCAAACTGTCTAGTGGATTAACCCTGATTGTCACAGCCTCTAACGCACCCACCTAACCACGTATTCTTTCTGTTCTCACAACGTGCCCAAAAGCGCCACAGGTGCGCCAAAGGAGCCTACAGCCACGAAATCTGAGGACAGACAGGACGGACATCTACTGTATCTGAAACATGACCAAACATTAATGCATGCTAGCCTAAATAAAGCACAACAAGGTAGCCCTAGTTTTAAGCCTATATACATTTTAAGCCTGTTATGATACATAAAATACGTTCCTGCGCGCATGCAGACCTGTCCTTATATTCACATCGGATGGAATTGATCTTGATTTAATTTGATCTTGAAGAATATATCCCACTAAGTAAAAAAAAAAAGAAAGAAATTTCATCAAAAGGAAATTAGAGGTGAATAAATAATGAAAGGTGGGTGGGTTCACATTAAGTTACATTAAGAAGTAACATAAGCTTTATTTATCACTACAAATTATTCTAACAAATTAATGCAACTTTTCAAATGTTTTATCAGTCTTTCAGTCGCCATTATGTGTCTATCTCCGATTTTTTTTTAAATGTCATACACTTCCTATAATCTGATCGTCCATTCTCCTTTGATATAGCCTCGATAACTCCCAATATTGCACTTCTTGGAGTGATTTGCAAGGAAATTGAAAAAGCATTTCAGAGAAAACAAAAACGTGACTTCTAAGTGAATTCGTTATTGGGACTAGAAATACCTGTTGTTCTCCACACAGTTCACACCTGTGTGAGGTTGGAAAATATCCTCTGATGAAAGATGCGCATAGAATGTCATGATGCGGCGCCATGACATTCTATGCGCATGCGTGGAAAGGTGCACGAATGTCATGACGTCACGAGCAATGCCGCTGCAATGTCATGACGTCACGATCTAAGCCGCTGGATTGTAATGACGTCACTTTGATGAGTATCTGATCACATCAGATCAAAGGAAGTGTGTTTAGGACTACACCTATAGCCAGCCAACCCAGGGATTCTCATTATTTTTCACATCAGGCAAACCTGCACTTTGAAGAGTTTTGAGGACAGCGATGTATCCAAATAATTTCCGCAAAGGCCCACAGATGGAGAAATCCCGTCGCCTCCATGCGTCAGAGGAGCTTAAACAGCTTCCAAAAGTCTTTTGTCACCAATCTCAACCTAACCAACTGGAGTTAGAGAAACAGTTGCTGACAGTGGAGTTGGAAAAAATGAGGAAGGAAAGTGTCAGGCACCTGCAACTTGTGCAAGATCTGCAACACCAACTGATGGATGCAAGGACACAAACGAAAAGGGAGATAAAGGAAAAGGGGACGCTGGATTCCTTAATAAGGGCACTTCAGGTGGACTTAGACAACATCACAAAGAAAAATAACACCCAGAAAAGAGAGCTGGAGACAGAGACTGCTAAGGTGGCCAGACTTCAACATCTGGACAAGGTAAACCAAGCAGAGATTGAAGACCTGAGGAAAGCATATAACGCCAAGCATCATGCAGCTCAGCATGACAAAAAGAAGGTGGTCAGACTTGATCAACTGACCCAGACGATGCAGAGAAAGACCGAAAACATCGATAAGACCTTGACTGATCAACTGGCCCTGCTTGAATCTCAGATAGGCGCAAGAAAGACAGAGAATGAGAATTTGTGGGAACAAGTTAAAGAACTGCAGAAACCAAGAAAATCACAGCTGATGAGAACCGGAGCCTTATTGCGAAGGTGGGCCACCTTGAATCACTGAAACAAGAAGAGACTGAACGTTTGTTGGCAGTAGTCTGTGATCTTCAGCACCAGTTAAGAAAAGGTCAGGAACTCATCAGGGATAAAAAAGAGAAAATACAGAATCTGATCTCTATTGGAAAAGAGTTGGGGAATGCACTGCGTGATCTTCAGAAAAAGGAAGTCTCTCTGAGTGAGCAGAACATGAGCGCCACCATCAGGGATAAAGATGAGGAAATACAGAAGCTGACAAAAGAGTTGAATCAAGCACTGCATGATCTTCAGAAAAAGGAAGCCTCTCTGAGTGAGCAGAACAGGAGCGCCTTCGATGAGCTGGCTCGACTTGAGTCTCTGACAGCAAAAGAAAATGAGGACAAGAGAAAGCTGAAGACAACTGTTCAGTATCTCCAGAACCAAGTGCAGGTGGATAATGAAACACATGCACCGAATGGACAATCACATAACAATCCAAACCAGGCAAATTGGTATTTATAAGAAACAGTTAGAAGAATATCACACCCTAACAACCGATTTGAAGCAATCAGTCTGTGAACTTAAACGCCAGCAAAAGGTGAGGCAGGGGGTGGAGATAGTAGCTGGCGTTGAGCAGCAGAGAGATGAGAACTTCTCTGAGACGACACCTGGGGATCAGAGCGATGAGACCTTCTTTGGCGCTACAGTTGAGATTCAGAGCACTGAGACCTTCTTTTACGCTACATCTGAGGATCAGAGCGAGGAGAGCTTCTATGACACTGCATCTGAGGATCAGAGCAAGGAGAGCTTCTATGACACTGCACCTGAGAATCAGAGCGAGGAGAGCTTCTATGACACTGCATCTGAGGATCAGAGCAAGGAGACCTTCTATGACACTGCATCTGAGGATCAGAGCAAGGAGACCTTCTATGACATTGCATCTGAGAATCAGAGCGATGAGAGCTTCTATGACACTGCATCTGAGAATCAGAGCGATGAGAGCTTCTATGACACTGCATCTGAGGATCAGAGCGATGAGACCTTCTATGACGCTAAATCTGGGGATCAGAGGGATGAGAGCCTCCCAGAGTCTCCAGCTTCTGGGTCTCGGACCAGAAGTTTCTTGCGCCGCTGTGCTAAACTTGTACTGATTGTAGGTCTTCCTCTTGCCATGGCCACTGCAGGTATAGACATAGCTCTAGACCTCTATGGCATTAGCTTCTAAACTACAATCCCTACAAACTACAACTCCACTTTAGAAATATAGATTATGAATATGATAAACATAATTTATATTTCTAACTGTATGGGCACGGTGGTGCAGTGGTGAGCACTGTCACCTCACAGGAGGCAGGCCTTTCCGTGTGGAGTTTGCATGTTCTCTCCGTGTCTGCATGGGTTGACTCCGGGTGCTCTGGTTTCCTCCCACAGTCCAAAGACATGCAGCCTAGGTGTGAGTGTGAATCATGACCTCTCACCTAACGTGAGCTGTGAAGGCTCATAGTGGGTGAGAGGTACGGGCGGCTGTGGTTCAGGAGGTAGAGAGGATCGAACTACTAATCGTGACGATTAGTAGTTCGATCCCCGGCTCCTCCGGTCCGCATGTTGAAGTGTCCTTGAGCAAGATACTGAACCCAAAATTGCTCCCGAAGGCTGAGCCATCGGTGTGAATGTTTACAAAAAATAAAAAAATAAAAATTAATAACAACAAGAATTTTGAAGGGTATGGAATCTGTAAATCAAAAAATAAATTAAATAAGAACACTTGAGTATCATAATAATGACAAAATTGAAAAACGAAATACAAAATGAACACTTTACATACAAAGAAACATGTAATACATTTATGTTGCATACACACATTATGTAAAATATTACTGTAATAAAGAAAATTGTAGTAAGAATGGTAGAAGAGTGTATATATCTATATATATCTATATAGATATATATAGATATATATGAACTTATTAAAAATGTAAAGTCTCCTGCACACTCAAGGGGAACCTCCACCAATCATGCACTGACATCACTTGTAGCCAAACCATATTCACTGGTAATATCTAATTGTTCAACAGCGATGACAGTGTGGAAACATTGTGGAGCACAATGTAGAACAAGTTAAAATAAAAGAACACATAAAATGAGACTTATGTCCATGGCTCTATTGCCCCAGTGCATGCTGGGAGGGTTCCCAGCACACCTAACTCATGTAACTGCAATCACATGAACATCAACACTCAACCAATCATATGAACACTGATCTTGGTTTCAACCCTCTACTCAGTGGGCCTTTATTTCAAAATAAGAGCACACAAGATCACTTCATCCAAGATTAACAAATCAATCCTCAAACTAGGTTCAAAGAACCTTCCTTTCTTGAAAATAATGTCACCATTAAAAGCGCTCTTACAGGCCTCACTCCATTGGAAGTGCCTCCCTTTCTCTGCGAGCTGGTGCAAAGGGCGAGCAATGGCTGCAAAACCTTTTACAAAATGCCTATAATATGTGGTTAGCCCTCTATTGAGAGCATCATGACCGGCTGCATCACCACCTGGTATGGCAACTGCTCCGATCAGGATCGACGGCGGCTTCAGAGAGTGGTGCGGTCGGCCCAACGGCTCACAGGTGGAGTGCTGCCTAACTTGGAGGACATATACACCAAGAGATGTATAACCAAGGCAAACAAGATCATCGCTGATCCCAGCCACCCGAGCCACGGCCTCTTCATCATGAAGCAGTCCAAGAGGAAGCCTGGCTACAACTTGAAGCACTGAACCTCGGCATGTTTTTACGGACAGGACGTTCCCTAACCTTCCACCTTAGCAGGATCTGCCATCACGCCCTCAGCAAAGATGAAATGCCCGAGGTTCTGGAGTAGCGTGGAAAAACAAGTTACTGTCCAAGGGACAGTTTAACTTTAAGACTGGCATCCCCTGTGTCAGTCTCATGTAAGGTCAAGTGAGTCCTGCCTAGGTCGGTCTCCCCCTGATTAAACACAGATGTGCCGGTGCAGTAACTGTCTAACTGCTTTTAGCCCTCCTCTTCCACCCCAAACTGCCAAAGCATTTCTCAAGTTAGTTTTAGTTCCACAGTGGGTAGATGACAGAATTATATGCAGTGTATTGATAGTATGTATCTCTCAATGATCACATGTCACTTCCTCTTCCAAACACTAGATGGTAGGCATGACTTAGAAATGGAAAGACTGAGGGACTATGTTCAAACGTCCTTGGCTTCATATTTCGTATTTATTTCTTAATACTAACAATGTGCGTTCTAAAGACTGCTAAGTCCAAGCCACCAAAAACAAATAGACCTCTATTTAGTTTACACAAGTATATACGTTTACTTCAGTAACCTTGTAATGGTGTGCTACCTTGGCCTCCTTCGAAAAACAGATTTTAATATCAAGGAATAAATTAAATAATTACAATAACGTCTAAAGTATCTGTATTTAATGCTTTATGGTACCTATATACCCATTCATGTTGCCTGTAACGGAGCTGTGATATTTCTGGGACAAAGAACTTTTAATATTGAAAGAGTGTCCACCAAGCTCTCAGTTTATTTATGGAGTGCATAAACAGCTGGAGTACCAGCATCTCTCTGAGCAGTTTCTCCACAGCAGCCCATCACTAAAAGAGTCTCCCAGGGCTCAGGCCCGCACCTTCCGGTCTGCTGTTTAGACTTTAAAATCTCATTGAAATGCTGCATATTTGATTATCTTGAAAGACAGAAACTTTATTTTCCCCTTGCGGGCAAAACAAGCAATTCAGGGAAATGCCTATCAGTGTCAAATGATAAGAGATTGGTGTTGTTTCTATGTCCTTACAGCTTCATGGCAGCAGTCACAGGTACGTCACCCCACCATTGTACCATAACCCTTGTGTGGTGTTCATGTTTTTGTTACTCAGCCAATGTCCGCCGGTCAGTTGGACCCACCCCATTATTGGGTTTTTAAATCAATACAGCCATAACAATTTATTTAAAAATACTTAACAGATGTTTACTTTATCCCAATTACAAGCAATATAGACAGCATATGGTTAATATTTGCCATTTACTTCTGTAGGATATTATTTATGAACAAAAGTGCTATTTGTTTTTTGTGATAAAATGTAATAAAAATAAAAATCAATTATAATGAAGATATGGGTGGAAAAAAACATTTATCTTGAACAAATATAAATGAAACAATGTTTTTATTGATGTTTATTTCTTTGAACTTAATTAAAATTCATGTCAGTCTACACAACACGAACCCCATTGAACACATAGCCTATTCATGCCAGCTTATACAACACATGAGGGGCAGAGTTTTACTGTGTGTGTGTTGCATCTTTTGACATCCATATTTCTCCACTTGCTGGCTGCTGAGGGGCTCGTTTTTGAGCTGCCTGATGGACAGTCTCATCCTCTTCTTCATACTCATTGTCAGACTCTGAATTGACAGAAATGTGATCCTAATATTCTGAAAACTCTTCCTCTTCATCTTCATCTTCATCTTCCAAAAGTTCTCTCTCTTCTAAAATCATTTCTAAAGCCCTCTGAGCAGAGAGTCTTTTTGCCATCTTGATCGATTGCGATAAGGAGCCACACAGCCAATTTGCAGCTGGGATATAGTGAGAAAATATAGACTAGTTCCCGCAAGACAGAGGGTAAAATGTGCGAGAATGTGGGAGCAGACAGGTGTCGGTGCTTGAAATGTAACAACCTCATGCGGGAACAGCAGGAGCAGAAAGACAAAACTCACACACATATAGAAACAAAAACACACACACACACACACACGCACACACGCACACACACACACACACACACACACACACACACACACACACACACACACACACACACACACACACACTTACAGCAGGCCCAGGTCAGAGGATGACAGAGTGTAAGTACTGTACACAGCACCTACAATTTCCACACATTTATCTCCCTCGGGAGTCCAGAGGACCCGAACATCACATATGTAATATAATTGTGTAGGGGGATGTACAGTGTGCAGTCATTGAAAAATGTGTTCTTTTATATGTTCTTCATAGAAAATGAGCCAAGGCCAATGAGTCTGAGGTTGAAAAAATTATGAATCACATCATTTTCTTTTAGTAAACATTGAAAACGGGTCCCACAGACCCCAAACACCACACAAGGGTTATACAGCATGGTAGGGTGGTCATCCCTCACTTTGCGTATATTACAACATTGGTACATTTTAGTCTATAAGATCATCTCTGTCAAATTTCACTTACTTAAGCCAGAAG